>NW_028151881.1:5000-118225 GCF_964638095.1 Poromitra crassiceps
TAACCCTAACCCTAACCCTAACCCTAACCCTAACCCTAACCCTAACCCTAACCCTAACCCTAACCCTAACCCTAACCCTAACCCTAACCCTAACCCTACTAACCCTAACCCTAACCCTAACCCTAACCCTAACCCTAACCCTAACCCTAACCCTAACCCTAACCCTAACCCTAACCCTAACCCTAACCCTAACCCTAACCCTAACCCTAACCCTAACCCTAACCCTAACCCTAACCCTAACCCTAACCCTAACCCTAACCCTAACCCTAACCCTAACCCTAACCCTAACCCTAACCCTAACCCTAACCCTAACCCTAACCCTAACCCTAACCCTAACCCTAACCCTAACCCTAACCCTAACCCTAACCCTAACCCTAACCCTAACCCTAACCCTAACCCTAACCCTAACCCTAACCCTAACCCTAACCCTAACCCTAACCCTAACCCTAACCCTAACCCTAACCCTAACCCTAACCCTAACCCTAACCCTAACCCTAACCCTAACCCTAACCCTAACCCTAACCCTAACCCTAACCCTAACCCTAACCCTAACCCTAACCCTAACCCTAACCCTAACCCTAACCCTAACCTAACCCTAACCCTAACCCTAACCCTAACCCTAACCCTAACCCTAACCCTAACCCTAACCCTAACCCTAACCCTAACCCTAACCCTAACCCTAACCCTAACCCTAACCCTAACCCTAACCCTAACCCTAACCCTAACCCTAACCCTAACCCTAACCCTAACCCTAACCCTAACCCTAACCCTAACCCTAACCCTAACCCTAACCCTAACCCTAACCCTAACCCTAACCCTAACCCTAACCCTAACCCTAACCCTAACCCTAACCCTAACCCTAACCCTAACCCTAACCCTAACCCTAACCCTAACCCTAACCCTAACCCTAACCCTAACCCTAACCCTAACCCTAACCCTAACCCTAACCCTAACCCTAACCCTAACCCTAACCCTAACCCTAACCCTAACCCTAACCCTAACCCTAACCCTAACCCTAACCCTAACCCTAACCCTAACCCTAACCCTAACCCTAACCCTAACCCTAACCCTAATTTCAACACTTTTTTTTTTTTTTTAAACGGCCATATCTCCGGAACCGGAAGTCGTATCCAAAAATAAACTTGATATTCGTGCTCAGCGACCAAAACTACGTCATATAGGATGTGTTTGGTGAAAAAAAAACATGTTTGAATTTTTATTTTTTTTATTTTTTATTGTTTTAAAACGGCCATAGCTCCGCCCCTGAAGGTCGTACACACTTTATAAAATGTGCGTTGGAAAGCCCGTACCCGAATTAGGGGGGGTAGCCGGCAGGATTAAGCTATGATCCCATGTTGACTTTTCACTTTTACATTGAAAACTTTTTAAAATAATGTTTACGCCCACTTCCGGTGGGCGTGGCCACTTGTCCTTTTAATACATCATGTATTTCCCCCTCCTCTACTTTACATAAATGGGTGGAGCCTATGATCCCCTAATTGAGGCGGGAAGTTTGACGAAAGCGTTGGGCAACGTACCCTATATCCTAACCCTAACCCTAACCCTAACCCTAACCCTAACCCTAACCCTAACCCTAACCCTAACCCTAACCCTAACCCTAACCCTAACCCTAACCCTAACCCTAACCCTAACCCTAACCCTAACCCTAACCCTAACCCTAACCCTAACCCTAACCCTAACCCTAACCCTAACCCTAAGTGTAACTCCGCCCCCGAAGGTCGTAGAGCCTCGGGGGCGTGGTTTTAGTGGGGTACCTCGATCTCCTAAGTTTGGTAGGGTACTTTGCCAAAGTGGGAGGAGCTACTTTTTTTTATTTGCATATCTTGAATAAATTTGCATAAATTAGGTTTAACATGGGAAAGATAGGGATCGCCGCCCCGGCGATCGTGGCAAAACCCCCCTTACCCTAACCCTAACCCTAACCCTAACCCTAACCCTAACCCTAACCCTAACCCTAACCCTACCCTAACCCTAACCCTAACCCTAACCCTAACCCTAAATACACACCTTAACCCCTCCAATTCACGTTTTAATTGGATCTGGGCCCTAACCCTAGGCCCTGGGCCCTAAAAAAAAAAAAAAAAAAAAAAAAAAAAAAGTTAAAATAGTTAGCAAAAAAACCACTTCCTGTTTTTGGCCTTCAAAATAAAAGAAAATGACCAAAACAGGAAGTAGAATTTCCCTTGCTCGGATCAAGCTAAAAAGTAGTTATTCAAGTTCCCCGTAATATTCCCAGTCGTTAGAGTGGTTACTTGGCTATGAAAAAAATAAAAAATTTCAAAATAAAATTAAAAAAAAAAAAAAAAAAAAAAAAGTTAAAATAGTTAGCAAAAAAACCACTTCCTGTTTTTGGCCTTCAAAATAAAAGAAAATGACCAAAACAGGAAGTAGAATTTCCCTTGCTCGGATCAAGCTAAAAAGTAGTTATTCAAGTTCCCCGTAATATTCCCAGTCGTTAGAGTGGTTACTTGGCTATGAAAAAAATAAAAAATTTCAAAATAAAATTAAAAAAAAAAAAAAAAAAAAAAAAGTTAAAATAGTTAGCAAAAAAACCACTTCCTGTTTTTGGCCTTCAAAATAAAAGAAAATGACCAAAACAGGAAGTAGAATTTCCCTTGCTCGGATCAAGCTAAAAAGTAGTTATTCAAGTTCCCCGTAATATTCCCAGTCGTTAGAGTGGTTACTTGGCTATGAAAAAAACAAAAAATTTCAAAATAAAATTAAAAAAAAAAAAAAAAAAAAAAAAAAACGCGTTTGGGCCATTTTGGGCCATTTCCCTTGCTTTTTGGCCAAAATGAAGTCGTTTTTTCGAGCTCCTCGCCAAAAATGGAGTCCTTAGAGTACCTACATGGCTATACTTAATTTTCCCACCAAAAAAAAATTAATAAAAAAAAAAACAAAAAAACACAAAGTACTTCAAAACTCCCAAATCGCATGAAACGTGCTCCTAACACAACCCCACAAAAAAACACTCAAAACCCTAACCACCCAAACACTTGGTAAAATTTCAACACTTTTCAAAAAAAAAAAAAAAAAAAAAAACACAAGTACTTTTCCCATACAAAAAAAAAAAAAAAGTCTCTTAGCCGTTTCACCAAACGACTCCAATCAACCCAATTCATGCTCATATGACACCCCCCCAACAACCCTCCCTCAAAACAGCCTAGGGTTGGCCAAAATGCCATGTTCAAAGCCTATTTACACCCACTTCCGGTCACTTCCGGCGGAAGCCCCGCCCATATTCGGGACCAGCGCATAAAACTACATAAGACTACATGTCTAACTTCCTAACCCTAGTTCCAACTTAGCCCTTCACAATGGGTCAACGGTCTACAACCCTAACAACCTAGTGCAAATTTCAGCTAGGGTTGTCAATTAACTCCCCTGGACCACCTGGAGCTATAATTTCAATTGGAGCATGTAGCCCTCCTATAGGAGAGCAGATCCTGAGAAAAGATTAGCACAAGTCCCCTCCCCCTAGGCAGGGGGGCGGTCCAATCGTTTAAAAATGTTGAAACTAGGGGTGCTAATAACTCCTAAAGTAAAAGGACTAGAAGGCTGTCCTTTCTTGGGGGAACTCCTCTCACACCCCTCTTCCCGCCCACAAAAAATGGGAGGTCAAAACGCCCCCTAAAAATCGGAAGTCGCGTTTCGGCCATTTCCCTTGCTTTTTGGCCAAAATGAACTCGGTTTTCGGGCTCCTCGCCAAAAATGGAGTCCTTAGAGTACCTACATGGCTATAAAAAAAAAAAAAAAAAATTTGAAAAAAAAAAAAAAAAAAAAAAAAAAAAAATCAAACCTGAATAACTCCTAGGGGAAGTCACTTAAAATTCTAATTTTTTTTGTGGGAACTCCTCTCACACTCCTCTTTCAGCCCACAAAAAATGGGAGGTCAAAACGGAACTTTTTTTCTTTACAAAAAAAATGTCGTATCTTTATATTCACTAAAATTCAGTAATTGAAGCTACAACCAAAATGACGGTTTGAGCATGTACTAGGGGTTGTCAACATACACTGTAGCCAAAATTTCGGCTCAAGGTTGAGTGGAACTGTGTCAAATTGACAAAAAGAGATGTCAATTTTGCTGGATTTCGTAATTTCGTGCGTTTTTTTTTTTTTTTTTCAACTCTGCGGGACCACAGCTCGCTCAGCGTAGCTCCGATTAGCCTACCCTTTGCTGAGAGTAGGCTTTAGACTGTCTCCTACGTGTCCAGCAACTTTGAAAGGGCTAGCTTCAATTACTGATTTTTAGTGAATTGTTGCATCCGACATCCGTCTTTTTTTTTTTTTTCCAAAAAACCAAAGTTATTCCAAATGACACCAAACTCGTTCAGGCGTATCTTCTCATCATGATGAAGAATCCCTGTAACTTTGGTGTCATTTGGAGCACTCCTAAAATTTGCCGAAACTCGGATCCAGGTAAAACCTATTTTTTCGGGCTCCTCGCCAAAAATGGAGTCCTTAGAGTACCTACATGGCTATAAAAAAAAAAAAAAAAATTTAATGAAAAAAAAAAAAAAAAAAAACCTAAGTACTTTTCCTATGTAAAAAACAACCCTAAAAACAAAAAAAAAAAACTTTCAACCCTAGTACCATTCGACTCCAAATGACCTGAAACGCACTCCTATCACATCCCCTGAGGAAGGATTTTGGCTCAAACACTTGGTAAAATTTCAACACTTTTTTTTTTTTTTTAAACGGCCATATCTCCGGAACCGGAAGTCGTATCCAAAAATAAACTTGATATTCGTGCTCAGCGACCAAAACTACGTCATATAGGATGTGTTTGGTGAAAAAAAAACATGTTTGAATTTTTATTTTTTTTATTTTTTATTGTTTTAAAACGGCCATAGCTCCGCCCCTGAAGGTCGTACACACTTTATAAAATGTGCGTTGGAAAGCCCGTACCCGAATTAGGGGGGGTAGCCGGCAGGATTAAGCTATGATCCCATGTTGACTTTTCACTTTTACATTGAAAACTTTTTAAAATAATGTTTACGCCCACTTCCGGTGGGCGTGGCCACTTGTCCTTTTAATACATCATGTATTTCCCCCTCCTCTACTTTACATAAATGGGTGGAGCCTATGATCCCCTAATTGAGGCGGGAAGTTTGACGAAAGCGTTGGGCAACGTACCCTATATCCTAACCCTAACCCTAACCCTAACCCTAACCCTAACCCTAACCCTAACCCTAACCCTAACCCTAACCCTAACCCTAACCCTAACCCTAACCCTAACCCTAACCCTAACCCTAACCCTAACCCTAACCCTAACCCTAACCCTAACCCTAACCCTAACCCTAACCCTAACCCTAACCCTAACCCTAACCCTAACCCTAACCCTAACCCTAACCCTAACCCTAAACCCTAACCCTAACCCTAACCCTAACCCTAACCCTAACCCTAACCCTAACCCTAACCCTAACCCTAACCCTAACCCTTCGCTCAGGAGTTTCGTTGCCGAGCAATTGTCTAACCCCGACTAGCACCTAGGGTTAGGGTTACGAAAATGAGTTTTTTTACGGTGCCCGGAGAGGCCCGCGCATGGCGCAGTTGGATTCCTGGTCCAAAAGGGAGCAGAAAACGTATGGGGCCCTTTTCGCTCAGGAGTTTCGTTGCCGAGCAATTGTCTAACCCCGACTAGCACCTAGGGTTAGGGTTACGAAAATGAGGTTTTTTACGGTGCCCGGAGAGGCCCGCGCATGGCGCAGTTGGATTCCTGGTCCAAAAGGGAGCAGAAAACGTATGGGGCCCTTTTCGCTCAGGAGTTTCGTTGCCGAACCATTGCAAATTGCCATACCCACATCTAGGGTTAGGGTTACGAAAATGAGGTTTTTTACGGTGCCCGGAGAGGCCCGCGCATGGCGCAGTTGGATTCCTGGTCCAAAAGGGAGCAGAAAACGTATGGGGCCCTTTTCGCTCAGGAGTTTCGTTGCCGAACCATTGCAAATTGCCATACCCACATCTAGGGTTAGGGTTACGAAAATGAGGTTTTTTACGCTGCCCGGAGAGGCCCGCGTATGGCGCAGTTGGATTCCTGGTTCCTGGGGTGGAGTACTATGAGTGTGAAGTGGAATGGTTCAATAATAACAGGTAGTTTTCTATCAATATTCCTCCAAATGTACATGTGATGCAGTGAAATATGAATAGTTAGAAGGCTTTTATTCTGAAATGCTACATCAGTTTGTTTTGAAAGTTTCTGGGTGAACCCCCGGGGTGAGGTACTATGAGTCTGAAGTGGAATGGTTCAATAATAACAGGTAGTTTTCTATCAATATTCCTCCAAATGTGCCAGGCCTTTTTGCATGGCAATTGTCTAACCCCGACTAGCACCTATACGGTGCCCGGAGAGGCCCGCGCATGGCGCAGTTGGATTCCTGGTCCAAAAGGGAGCAGAAAACGTATGGGGCCCTTTTCGCTCAGGAGTTTCGTTGCCGAACCATTGCAAATTGCCATACCCACATCTAGGGTTAGGGTTACGAAAATGAGTTTTTTTACGGTGCCCGGAGAGGCCCGCGCATGGCGCAGTTGGATTCCTGGTCCAAAAGGGAGCAGAAAACGTATGGGGCCCTTTTCGCTCAGGAGTTTCGTTGCCGAGCAATTGTCTAACCCCGACTAGCACCTAGGGTTAGGGTTACGAAAATGAGTTTTTTTACGGTGCCCGGAGAGGCCCGCGCATGGCGCAGTTGGATTCCTGGTCCAAAAGGGAGCAGAAAACGTATGGGGCCCTTTTCGCTCAGGAGTTTCGTTGCCGAGCAATTGTCTAACCCCGACTAGCACCTAGGGTTAGGGTTACGAAAATGAGGTTTTTTACGGTGCCCGGAGAGGCCCGCGCATGCCGCAGTTGGATTCCTGGTCCAAAAGGGAGCAGAAAACGTATGGGGCCCTTTTCGCTCAGGAGTTTCGTTGCCGAACCATTGCAAATTGCCATACCCACATCTAGGGTTAGGGTTACGAAAATGAGGTTTTTTACGGTGCCCGGAGAGGCCCGCGCATGGCGCAGTTGGATTCCTGGTCCAAAAGGGAGCAGAAAACGTATGGGGCCCTTTTCGCTCAGGAGTTTTGTTGCCGAACCATTGCAAATTGCCATACCCACATCTAGGGTTAGGGTTACGAAAATGAGGTTTTTTTACGGTGCCCGGAGAGGCCCGCGCATGGCGCAGTTGGATTCCTGGTTCCTGGGGTGGAGTACTATGAGTGTGAAGTGGAATGGTTCAATAATAACAGGTAGTTTTCTATCAATATTCCTCCAAATGTACATGTGATGCAGTGAAATATGAATAGTTAGAAGGCTTTTATTCTGAAATGCTACATCAGTTTGTTTTGAAAGTTTCTGGGTGAACCCCCGGGGTGAGGTACTATGAGTCTGAAGTGGAATGGTTCAATAATAACAGGTAGTTTTCTATCAATATTCCTCCAAATGTGCCAGGCCTTTTTGCATGGCAATTGTCTAACCCCGACTAGCACCTATACGGTGCCCGGAGAGGCCCGCGCATGGCGCAGTTGGATTCCTGGTCCAAAAGGGAGCAGAAAACGTATGGGGCCCTTTTCGCTCAGGAGTTTCGTTGCCGAACCATTGCAAATTGCCATACCCACATCTAGGGTTAGGGTTACGAAAATGAGTTTTTTTACGGTGCCCGGAGAGGCCCGCGCATGGCGCAGTTGGATTCCTGGTCCAAAAGGGAGCAGAAAACGTATGGGGCCCTTTTCGCTCAGGAGTTTCGTTGCCGAGCAATTGTCTAACCCCGACTAGCACCTAGGGTTAGGGTTACGAAAATGAGTTTTTTTACGGTGCCCGGAGAGGCCCGCGCATGGCGCAGTTGGATTCCTGGTCCAAAAGGGAGCAGAAAACGTATGGGGCCCTTTTCGCTCAGGAGTTTCGTTGCCGAACCATTGCAAATTGCCATACCCACATCTAGGGTTAGGGTTACGAAAATGAGTTTTTTTACGGTGCCCGGAGAGGCCCGCGCATGGCGCAGTTGGATTCCTGGTCCAAAAGGGAGCAGAAAACGTATGGGGCCCTTTTCGCTCAGGAGTTTCGTTGCCGAACCATTGCAAATTGCCATACCCACATCTAGGGTTAGGGTTACGAAAATGAGTTTTTTTACGGTGCCCGGAGAGGCCCGCGCATGGCGCAGTTGGATTCCTGGTCCAAAAGGGAGCAGAAAACGTATGGGGCCCTTTTCGCTCAGGAGTTTCGTTGCCGAGCAATTGTCTAACCCCGACTAGCACCTAGGGTTAGGGTTACGAAAATGAGGTTTTTTACGGTGCCCGGAGAGGCCCGCGCATGGCGCAGTTGGATTCCTGGTCCAAAAGGGAGCAGAAAACGTATGGGGCCCTTTTCGCTCAGGAGTTTCGTTGCCGAACCATTGCAAATTGCCATACCCACATCTAGGGTTAGGGTTACGAAAATGAGGTTTTTTACGGTGCCCGGAGAGGCCCGCGCATGGCGCAGTTGGATTCCTGGTCCAAAAGGGAGCAGAAAACGTATGGGGCCCTTTTCGCTCAGGAGTTTCGTTGCCGAACCATTGCAAATTGCCATACCCACATCTAGGGTTAGGGTTACGAAAATGAGGTTTTTTACGCTGCCCGGAGAGGCCCGCGCATGGCGCAGTTGGATTCCTGGTTCCTGGGGTGGAGTACTATGAGTGTGAAGTGGAATGGTTCAATAATAACAGGTAGTTTTCTATCAATATTCCTCCAAATGTACATGTGATGCAGTGAAATATGAATAGTTAGAAGGCTTTTATTCTGAAATGCTACATCAGTTTGTTTTGAAAGTTTCTGGGTGAACCCCCGGGGTGAGGTACTATGAGTCTGAAGTGGAATGGTTCAATAATAACAGGTAGTTTTCTATCAATATTCCTCCAAATGTGCCAGGCCTTTTTGCATGGCAATTGTCTAACCCCGACTAGCACCTATACGGTGCCCGGAGAGGCCCGCGCATGGCGCAGTTGGATTCCTGGTCCAAAAGGGAGCAGAAAACGTATGGGGCCCTTTTCGCTCAGGAGTTTCGTTGCCGAACCATTGCAAATTGCCATACCCACATCTAGGGTTAGGGTTACGAAAATGAGTTTTTTTACGGTGCCCGGAGAGGCCCGCGCATGGCGCAGTTGGATTCCTGGTCCAAAAGGGAGCAGAAAACGTATGGGGCCCTTTTCGCTCAGGAGTTTCGTTGCCGAGCAATTGTCTAACCCCGACTAGCACCTAGGGTTAGGGTTACGAAAATGAGTTTTTTTACGGTGCCCGGAGAGGCCCGCGCATGGCGCAGTTGGATTCCTGGTCCAAAAGGGAGCAGAAAACGTATGGGGCCCTTTTCGCTCAGGAGTTTCGTTGCCGAGCAATTGTCTAACCCCGACTAGCACCTAGGGTTAGGGTTACGAAAATGAGGTTTTTTACGGTGCCCGGAGAGGCCCGCGCATGGCGCAGTTGGATTCCTGGTCCAAAAGGGAGCAGAAAACGTATGGGGCCCTTTTCGCTCAGGAGTTTCGTTGCCGAACCATTGCAAATTGCCATACCCACATCTAGGGTTAGGGTTACGAAAATGAGGTTTTTTACGGTGCCCGGAGAGGCCCGCGCATGGCGCAGTTGGATTCCTGGTCCAAAAGGGAGCAGAAAACGTATGGGGCCCTTTTCGCTCAGGAGTTTTGTTGCCGAACCATTGCAAATTGCCATACCCACATCTAGGGTTAGGGTTACGAAAATGAGGTTTTTTTACGGTGCCCGGAGAGGCCCGCGCATGGCGCAGTTGGATTCCTGGTTCCTGGGGTGGAGTACTATGAGTGTGAAGTGGAATGGTTCAATAATAACAGGTAGTTTTCTATCAATATTCCTCCAAATGTACATGTGATGCAGTGAAATATGAATAGTTAGAAGGCTTTTATTCTGAAATGCTACATCAGTTTGTTTTGAAAGTTTCTGGGTGAACCCCCGGGGTGAGGTACTATGAGTCTGAAGTGGAATGGTTCAATAATAACAGGTAGTTTTCTATCAATATTCCTCCAAATGTGCCAGGCCTTTTTGCATGGCAATTGTCTAACCCCGACTAGCACCTATACGGTGCCCGGAGAGGCCCGCGCATGGCGCAGTTGGATTCCTGGTCCAAAAGGGAGCAGAAAACGTATGGGGCCCTTTTCGCTCAGGAGTTTCGTTGCCGAGCAATTGTCTAACCCCGACTAGCACCTAGGGTTAGGGTTACGAAAATGAGTTTTTTTACGGTGCCCGGAGAGGCCCGCGCATGGCGCAGTTGGATTCCTGGTCCAAAAGGGAGCAGAAAACGTATGGGGCCCTTTTCGCTCAGGAGTTTCGTTGCCGAACCATTGCAAATTGCCATACCCACATCTAGGGTTAGGGTTACGAAAATGAGTTTTTTTACGGTGCCCGGAGAGGCCCGCGCATGGCGCAGTTGGATTCCTGGTCCAAAAGGGAGCAGAAAATGTATGGGGCCCTTTTCGCTCAGGAGTTTCGTTGCCGAGCAATTGTCTAACCCCGACTAGCACCTAGGGTTAGGGTTACGAAAATGAGTTTTTTTACGGTGCCCGGAGAGGCCCGCGCATGGCGCAGTTGGATTCCTGGTCCAAAAGGGAGCAGAAAACGTATGGGGCCCTTTTCGCTCAGGAGTTTCGTTGCCGAACCATTGCAAATTGCCATACCCACATCTAGGGTTAGGGTTACGAAAATGAGGTTTTTTACGGTGCCCGGAGAGGCCCGCGCATGGCGCAGTTGGATTCCTGGTCCAAAAGGGAGCAGAAAACGTATGGGGCCCTTTTCGCTCAGGAGTTTCGTTGCCGAACCATTGCAAATTGCCATACCCACATCTAGGGTTAGGGTTACGAAAATGAGGTTTTTTACGCTGCCCGGAGAGGCCCGCGTATGGCGCAGTTGGATTCCTGGTTCCTGGGGTGGAGTACTATGAGTGTGAAGTGGAATGGTTCAATAATAACAGGTAGTTTTCTATCAATATTCCTCCAAATGTACATGTGATGCAGTGAAATATGAATAGTTAGAAGGCTTTTATTCTGAAATGCTACATCAGTTTGTTTTGAAAGTTTCTGGGTGAACCCCCGGGGTGAGGTACTATGAGTCTGAAGTGGAATGGTTCAATAATAACAGGTAGTTTTCTATCAATATTCCTCCAAATGTGCCAGGCCTTTTTGCATGGCAATTGTCTAACCCCGACTAGCACCTATACGGTGCCCGGAGAGGCCCGCGCATGGCGCAGTTGGATTCCTGGTCCAAAAGGGAGCAGAAAACGTATGGGGCCCTTTTCGCTCAGGAGTTTCGTTGCCGAACCATTGCAAATTGCCATACCCACATCTAGGGTTAGGGTTACGAAAATGAGTTTTTTTACGGTGCCCGGAGAGGCCCGCGCATGGCGCAGTTGGATTCCTGGTCCAAAAGGGAGCAGAAAACGTATGGGGCCCTTTTCGCTCAGGAGTTTCGTTGCCGAGCAATTGTCTAACCCCGACTAGCACCTAGGGTTAGGGTTACGAAAATGAGTTTTTTTACGGTGCCCGGAGAGGCCCGCGCATGGCGCAGTTGGATTCCTGGTCCAAAAGGGAGCAGAAAACGTATGGGGCCCTTTTCGCTCAGGAGTTTCGTTGCCGAGCAATTGTCTAACCCCGACTAGCACCTAGGGTTAGGGTTACGAAAATGAGGTTTTTTACGGTGCCCGGAGAGGCCCGCGCATGCCGCAGTTGGATTCCTGGTCCAAAAGGGAGCAGAAAACGTATGGGGCCCTTTTCGCTCAGGAGTTTCGTTGCCGAACCATTGCAAATTGCCATACCCACATCTAGGGTTAGGGTTACGAAAATGAGGTTTTTTACGGTGCCCGGAGAGGCCCGCGCATGGCGCAGTTGGATTCCTGGTCCAAAAGGGAGCAGAAAACGTATGGGGCCCTTTTCGCTCAGGAGTTTTGTTGCCGAACCATTGCAAATTGCCATACCCACATCTAGGGTTAGGGTTACGAAAATGAGGTTTTTTTACGGTGCCCGGAGAGGCCCGCGCATGGCGCAGTTGGATTCCTGGTTCCTGGGGTGGAGTACTATGAGTGTGAAGTGGAATGGTTCAATAATAACAGGTAGTTTTCTATCAATATTCCTCCAAATGTACATGTGATGCAGTGAAATATGAATAGTTAGAAGGCTTTTATTCTGAAATGCTACATCAGTTTGTTTTGAAAGTTTCTGGGTGAACCCCCGGGGTGAGGTACTATGAGTCTGAAGTGGAATGGTTCAATAATAACAGGTAGTTTTCTATCAATATTCCTCCAAATGTGCCAGGCCTTTTTGCATGGCAATTGTCTAACCCCGACTAGCACCTATACGGTGCCCGGAGAGGCCCGCGCATGGCGCAGTTGGATTCCTGGTCCAAAAGGGAGCAGAAAACGTATGGGGCCCTTTTCGCTCAGGAGTTTCGTTGCCGAACCATTGCAAATTGCCATACCCACATCTAGGGTTAGGGTTACGAAAATGAGTTTTTTTACGGTGCCCGGAGAGGCCCGCGCATGGCGCAGTTGGATTCCTGGTTCCTGGGGTGGAGTACTATGAGTGTGAAGTGGAATGGTTCAATAATAACAGGTAGTTTTCTATCAATATTCCTCCAAATGTACATGTGATGCAGTGAAATATGAATAGTTAGAAGGCTTTTATTCTGAAATGCTACATCAGTTTGTTTTGAAAGTTTCTGGGTGAACCCCCGGGGTGAGGTACTATGAGTCTGAAGTGGAATGGTTCAATAATAACAGGTAGTTTTCTATCAATATTCCTCCAAATGTGCCAGGCCTTTTTGCATGGCAATTGTCTAACCCCGACTAGCACCTATACGGTGCCCGGAGAGGCCCGCGCATGGCGCAGTTGGATTCCTGGTCCAAAAGGGAGCAGAAAACGTATGGGGCCCTTTTCGCTCAGGAGTTTCGTTGCCGAGCAATTGTCTAACCCCGACTAGCACCTAGGGTTAGGGTTACGAAAATGAGTTTTTTTACGGTGCCCGGAGAGGCCCGCGCATGGCGCAGTTGGATTCCTGGTCCAAAAGGGAGCAGAAAACGTATGGGGCCCTTTTCGCTCAGGAGTTTCGTTGCCGAACCATTGCAAATTGCCATACCCACATCTAGGGTTAGGGTTACGAAAATGAGTTTTTTTACGGTGCCCGGAGAGGCCCGCGCATGGCGCAGTTGGATTCCTGGTCCAAAAGGGAGCAGAAAATGTATGGGGCCCTTTTCGCTCAGGAGTTTCGTTGCCGAGCAATTGTCTAACCCCGACTAGCACCTAGGGTTAGGGTTACGAAAATGAGTTTTTTTACGGTGCCCGGAGAGGCCCGCGCATGGCGCAGTTGGATTCCTGGTCCAAAAGGGAGCAGAAAACGTATGGGGCCCTTTTCGCTCAGGAGTTTCGTTGCCGAACCATTGCAAATTGCCATACCCACATCTAGGGTTAGGGTTACGAAAATGAGGTTTTTTACGGTGCCCGGAGAGGCCCGCGCATGGCGCAGTTGGATTCCTGGTCCAAAAGGGAGCAGAAAACGTATGGGGCCCTTTTCGCTCAGGAGTTTCGTTGCCGAACCATTGCAAATTGCCATACCCACATCTAGGGTTAGGGTTACGAAAATGAGGTTTTTTACGCTGCCCGGAGAGGCCCGCGTATGGCGCAGTTGGATTCCTGGTTCCTGGGGTGGAGTACTATGAGTGTGAAGTGGAATGGTTCAATAATAACAGGTAGTTTTCTATCAATATTCCTCCAAATGTACATGTGATGCAGTGAAATATGAATAGTTAGAAGGCTTTTATTCTGAAATGCTACATCAGTTTGTTTTGAAAGTTTCTGGGTGAACCCCCGGGGTGAGGTACTATGAGTCTGAAGTGGAATGGTTCAATAATAACAGGTAGTTTTCTATCAATATTCCTCCAAATGTGCCAGGCCTTTTTGCATGGCAATTGTCTAACCCCGACTAGCACCTATACGGTGCCCGGAGAGGCCCGCGCATGGCGCAGTTGGATTCCTGGTCCAAAAGGGAGCAGAAAACGTATGGGGCCCTTTTCGCTCAGGAGTTTCGTTGCCGAACCATTGCAAATTGCCATACCCACATCTAGGGTTAGGGTTACGAAAATGAGTTTTTTTACGGTGCCCGGAGAGGCCCGCGCATGGCGCAGTTGGATTCCTGGTCCAAAAGGGAGCAGAAAACGTATGGGGCCCTTTTCGCTCAGGAGTTTCGTTGCCGAGCAATTGTCTAACCCCGACTAGCACCTAGGGTTAGGGTTACGAAAATGAGTTTTTTTACGGTGCCCGGAGAGGCCCGCGCATGGCGCAGTTGGATTCCTGGTCCAAAAGGGAGCAGAAAACGTATGGGGCCCTTTTCGCTCAGGAGTTTCGTTGCCGAGCAATTGTCTAACCCCGACTAGCACCTAGGGTTAGGGTTACGAAAATGAGGTTTTTTACGGTGCCCGGAGAGGCCCGCGCATGCCGCAGTTGGATTCCTGGTCCAAAAGGGAGCAGAAAACGTATGGGGCCCTTTTCGCTCAGGAGTTTCGTTGCCGAACCATTGCAAATTGCCATACCCACATCTAGGGTTAGGGTTACGAAAATGAGGTTTTTTACGGTGCCCGGAGAGGCCCGCGCATGGCGCAGTTGGATTCCTGGTCCAAAAGGGAGCAGAAAACGTATGGGGCCCTTTTCGCTCAGGAGTTTTGTTGCCGAACCATTGCAAATTGCCATACCCACATCTAGGGTTAGGGTTACGAAAATGAGGTTTTTTTACGGTGCCCGGAGAGGCCCGCGCATGGCGCAGTTGGATTCCTGGTTCCTGGGGTGGAGTACTATGAGTGTGAAGTGGAATGGTTCAATAATAACAGGTAGTTTTCTATCAATATTCCTCCAAATGTACATGTGATGCAGTGAAATATGAATAGTTAGAAGGCTTTTATTCTGAAATGCTACATCAGTTTGTTTTGAAAGTTTCTGGGTGAACCCCCGGGGTGAGGTACTATGAGTCTGAAGTGGAATGGTTCAATAATAACAGGTAGTTTTCTATCAATATTCCTCCAAATGTGCCAGGCCTTTTTGCATGGCAATTGTCTAACCCCGACTAGCACCTATACGGTGCCCGGAGAGGCCCGCGCATGGCGCAGTTGGATTCCTGGTCCAAAAGGGAGCAGAAAACGTATGGGGCCCTTTTCGCTCAGGAGTTTCGTTGCCGAGCAATTGTCTAACCCCGACTAGCACCTAGGGTTAGGGTTACGAAAATGAGTTTTTTTACGGTGCCCGGAGAGGCCCGCGCATGGCGCAGTTGGATTCCTGGTCCAAAAGGGAGCAGAAAAAGTATGGGGCCCTTTTCGCTCAGGAGTTTCGTTGCCGAACCATTGCAAATTGCCATACCCACATCTAGGGTTAGGGTTACGAAAATGAGTTTTTTTACGGTGCCCGGAGAGGCCCGCGCATGGCGCAGTTGGATTCCTGGTCCAAAAGGGAGCAGAAAATGTATGGGGCCCTTTTCGCTCAGGAGTTTCGTTGCCGAGCAATTGTCTAACCCCGACTAGCACCTAGGGTTAGGGTTACGAAAATGAGTTTTTTTACGGTGCCCGGAGAGGCCCGCGCATGGCGCAGTTGGATTCCTGGTCCAAAAGGGAGCAGAAAACGTATGGGGCCCTTTTCGCTCAGGAGTTTCGTTGCCGAACCATTGCAAATTGCCATACCCACATCTAGGGTTAGGGTTACGAAAATGAGGTTTTTTACGGTGCCCGGAGAGGCCCGCGCATGGCGCAGTTGGATTCCTGGTCCAAAAGGGAGCAGAAAACGTATGGGGCCCTTTTCGCTCAGGAGTTTCGTTGCCGAGCAATTGTCTAACCCCGACTAGCACCTAGGGTTAGGGTTACGAAAATGAGGTTTTTTACGGTGCCCGGAGAGGCCCGCGCATGGCGCAGTTGGATTCCTGGTCCAAAAGGGAGCAGAAAACGTATGGGGCCCTTTTCGCTCAGGAGTTTCGTTGCCGAGCAATTGTCTAACCCCGACTAGCACCTAGGGTTAGGGTTACGAAAATGAGGTTTTTTACGGTGCCCGGAGAGGCCTGCGCATGGCGCAGTTGGATTCCTGGTCCAAAAGGGAGCAGAAAACGTATGGGGCCCTTTTCGCTCAGGAGTTTCGTTGCCGAGCAATTGTCTAACCCCGACTAGCACCTAGGGTTAGGGTTACAAAAATGAGTTTTTTTACGGTGCCCGGAGAGGCCCGCGCATGGCGCAGTTGGATTCCTGGTCCAAAAGGGAGCAGAAAACGTATGGGGCCCTTTTCGCTCAGGAGTTTCGTTGCCGAACCATTGCAAATTGCCATACCCACATCTAGGGTTAGGGTTACGAAAATGAGTTTTTTTACGGTGCCCGGAGAGGCCCGCGCATGGCGCAGTTGGATTCCTGGTTCCTGGGGTGGAGTACTATGAGTGTGAAGTGGAATGGTTCAATAATAACAGGTAGTTTTCTATCAATATTCCTCCAAATGTACATGTGATGCAGTGAAATATGAATAGTTAGAAGGCTTTTATTCTGAAATGCTACATCAGTTTGTTTTGAAAGTTTCTGGGTGAACCCCCGGGGTGAGGTACTATGAGTCTGAAGTGGAATGGTTCAATAATAACAGGTAGTTTTCTATCAATATTCCTCCAAATGTGCCAGGCCTTTTTGCATGGCAATTGTCTAACCCCGACTAGCACCTATACGGTGCCCGGAGAGGCCCGCGCATGGCGCAGTTGGATTCCTGGTCCAAAAGGGAGCAGAAAACGTATGGGGCCCTTTTCGCTCAGGAGTTTCGTTGCCGAACCATTGCAAATTGCCATACCCACATCTAGGGTTAGGGTTACGAAAATGAGTTTTTTTACGGTGCCCGGAGAGGCCCGCGCATGGCGCAGTTGGATTCCTGGTCCAAAAGGGAGCAGAAAACGTATGGGGCCCTTTTCGCTCAGGAGTTTCGTTGCCGAGCAATTGTCTAACCCCGACTAGCACCTAGGGTTAGGGTTACGAAAATGAGTTTTTTTACGGTGCCCGGAGAGGCCCGCGCATGGCGCAGTTGGATTCCTGGTCCAAAAGGGAGCAGAAAACGTATGGGGCCCTTTTCGCTCAGGAGTTTCGTTGCCGAACCATTGCAAATTGCCATACCCACATCTAGGGTTAGGGTTACGAAAATGAGTTTTTTTACGGTGCCCGGAGAGGCCCGCGCATGGCGCAGTTGGATTCCTGGTCCAAAAGGGAGCAGAAAACGTATGGGGCCCTTTTCGCTCAGGAGTTTCGTTGCCGAACCATTGCAAATTGCCATACCCACATCTAGGGTTAGGGTTACGAAAATGAGTTTTTTTACGGTGCCCGGAGAGGCCCGCGCATGGCGCAGTTGGATTCCTGGTCCAAAAGGGAGCAGAAAACGTATGGGGCCCTTTTCGCTCAGGAGTTTCGTTGCCGAGCAATTGTCTAACCCCGACTAGCACCTAGGGTTAGGGTTACGAAAATGAGGTTTTTTACGGTGCCCGGAGAGGCCCGCGCATGGCGCAGTTGGATTCCTGGTCCAAAAGGGAGCAGAAAACGTATGGGGCCCTTTTCGCTCAGGAGTTTCGTTGCCGAACCATTGCAAATTGCCATACCCACATCTAGGGTTAGGGTTACGAAAATGAGTTTTTTTACGGTGCCCGGAGAGGCCCGCGCATGGCGCAGTTGGATTCCTGGTCCAAAAGGGAGCAGAAAACGTATGGGGCCCTTTTCGCTCAGGAGTTTCGTTGCCGAGCAATTGTCTAACCCCGACTAGCACCTAGGGTTAGGGTTACGAAAATGAGTTTTTTTACGGTGCCCGGAGAGGCCCGCGCATGGCGCAGTTGGATTCCTGGTCCAAAAGGGAGCAGAAAACGTATGGGGCCCTTTTCGCTCAGGAGTTTCGTTGCCGAACCATTGCAAATTGCCATACCCACATCTAGGGTTAGGGTTACGAAAATGAGTTTTTTTACGGTGCCCGGAGAGGCCCGCGCATGGCGCAGTTGGATTCCTGGTCCAAAAGGGAGCAGAAAACGTATGGGGCCCTTTTCGCTCAGGAGTTTCGTTGCCGAACCATTGCAAATTGCCATACCCACATCTAGGGTTAGGGTTACGAAAATGAGTTTTTTTACGGTGCCCGGAGAGGCCCGCGCATGGCGCAGTTGGATTCCTGGTCCAAAAGGGAGCAGAAAACGTATGGGGCCCTTTTCGCTCAGGAGTTTCGTTGCCGAGCAATTGTCTAACCCCGACTAGCACCTAGGGTTAGGGTTACGAAAATGAGGTTTTTTACGGTGCCCGGAGAGGCCCGCGCATGGCGCAGTTGGATTCCTGGTCCAAAAGGGAGCAGAAAACGTATGGGGCCCTTTTCGCTCAGGAGTTTCGTTGCCGAACCATTGCAAATTGCCATACCCACATCTAGGGTTAGGGTTACGAAAATGAGGTTTTTTACGGTGCCCGGAGAGGCCCGCGCATGGCGCAGTTGGATTCCTGGTCCAAAAGGGAGCAGAAAACGTATGGGGCCCTTTTCGCTCAGGAGTTTCGTTGCCGAACCATTGCAAATTGCCATACCCACATCTAGGGTTAGGGTTACGAAAATGAGGTTTTTTACGCTGCCCGGAGAGGCCCGCGCATGGCGCAGTTGGATTCCTGGTTCCTGGGGTGGAGTACTATGAGTGTGAAGTGGAATGGTTCAATAATAACAGGTAGTTTTCTATCAATATTCCTCCAAATGTACATGTGATGCAGTGAAATATGAATAGTTAGAAGGCTTTTATTCTGAAATGCTACATCAGTTTGTTTTGAAAGTTTCTGGGTGAACCCCCGGGGTGAGGTACTATGAGTCTGAAGTGGAATGGTTCAATAATAACAGGTAGTTTTCTATCAATATTCCTCCAAATGTGCCAGGCCTTTTTGCATGGCAATTGTCTAACCCCGACTAGCACCTATACGGTGCCCGGAGAGGCCCGCGCATGGCGCAGTTGGATTCCTGGTCCAAAAGGGAGCAGAAAACGTATGGGGCCCTTTTCGCTCAGGAGTTTCGTTGCCGAGCAATTGTCTAACCCCGACTAGCACCTAGGGTTAGGGTTACGAAAATGAGGTTTTTTACGGTGCCCGGAGAGGCCCGCGCATGGCGCAGTTGGATTCCTGGTCCAAAAGGGAGCAGAAAACGTATGGGGCCCTTTTCGCTCAGGAGTTTCGTTGCCGAGCAATTGTCTAACCCCGACTAGCACCTAGGGTTAGGGTTACGAAAATGAGTTTTTTTACGGTGCCCGGAGAGGCCCGCGCATGGCGCAGTTGGATTCCTGGTCCAAAAGGGAGCAGAAAACGTATGGGGCCCTTTTCGCTCAGGAGTTTCGTTGCCGAGCAATTGTCTAACCCCGACTAGCACCTAGGGTTAGGGTTACGAAAATGAGGTTTTTTACGGTGCCCGGAGAGGCCCGCGCATGGCGCAGTTGGATTCCTGGTCCAAAAGGGAGCAGAAAACGTATGGGGCCCTTTTCGCTCAGGAGTTTCGTTGCCGAACCATTGCAAATTGCCATACCCACATCTAGGGTTAGGGTTACGAAAATGAGGTTTTTTACGGTGCCCGGAGAGGCCCGCGCATGGCGCAGTTGGATTCCTGGTCCAAAAGGGAGCAGAAAACGTATGGGGCCCTTTTCGCTCAGGAGTTTCGTTGCCGAACCATTGCAAATTGCCATACCCACATCTAGGGTTAGGGTTACGAAAATGAGGTTTTTTACGCTGCCCGGAGAGGCCCGCGTATGGCGCAGTTGGATTCCTGGTTCCTGGGGTGGAGTACTATGAGTGTGAAGTGGAATGGTTCAATAATAACAGGTAGTTTTCTATCAATATTCCTCCAAATGTACATGTGATGCAGTGAAATATGAATAGTTAGAAGGCTTTTATTCTGAAATGCTACATCAGTTTGTTTTGAAAGTTTCTGGGTGAACCCCCGGGGTGAGGTACTATGAGTCTGAAGTGGAATGGTTCAATAATAACAGGTAGTTTTCTATCAATATTCCTCCAAATGTGCCAGGCCTTTTTGCATGGCAATTGTCTAACCCCGACTAGCACCTATACGGTGCCCGGAGAGGCCCGCGCATGGCGCAGTTGGATTCCTGGTCCAAAAGGGAGCAGAAAACGTATGGGGCCCTTTTCGCTCAGGAGTTTCGTTGCCGAACCATTGCAAATTGCCATACCCACATCTAGGGTTAGGGTTACGAAAATGAGTTTTTTTACGGTGCCCGGAGAGGCCCGCGCATGGCGCAGTTGGATTCCTGGTCCAAAAGGGAGCAGAAAACGTATGGGGCCCTTTTCGCTCAGGAGTTTCGTTGCCGAGCAATTGTCTAACCCCGACTAGCACCTAGGGTTAGGGTTACGAAAATGAGTTTTTTTACGGTGCCCGGAGAGGCCCGCGCATGGCGCAGTTGGATTCCTGGTCCAAAAGGGAGCAGAAAACGTATGGGGCCCTTTTCGCTCAGGAGTTTCGTTGCCGAGCAATTGTCTAACCCCGACTAGCACCTAGGGTTAGGGTTACGAAAATGAGGTTTTTTACGGTGCCCGGAGAGGCCCGCGCATGCCGCAGTTGGATTCCTGGTCCAAAAGGGAGCAGAAAACGTATGGGGCCCTTTTCGCTCAGGAGTTTCGTTGCCGAACCATTGCAAATTGCCATACCCACATCTAGGGTTAGGGTTACGAAAATGAGGTTTTTTACGGTGCCCGGAGAGGCCCGCGCATGGCGCAGTTGGATTCCTGGTCCAAAAGGGAGCAGAAAACGTATGGGGCCCTTTTCGCTCAGGAGTTTTGTTGCCGAACCATTGCAAATTGCCATACCCACATCTAGGGTTAGGGTTACGAAAATGAGGTTTTTTTACGGTGCCCGGAGAGGCCCGCGCATGGCGCAGTTGGATTCCTGGTTCCTGGGGTGGAGTACTATGAGTGTGAAGTGGAATGGTTCAATAATAACAGGTAGTTTTCTATCAATATTCCTCCAAATGTACATGTGATGCAGTGAAATATGAATAGTTAGAAGGCTTTTATTCTGAAATGCTACATCAGTTTGTTTTGAAAGTTTCTGGGTGAACCCCCGGGGTGAGGTACTATGAGTCTGAAGTGGAATGGTTCAATAATAACAGGTAGTTTTCTATCAATATTCCTCCAAATGTGCCAGGCCTTTTTGCATGGCAATTGTCTAACCCCGACTAGCACCTATACGGTGCCCGGAGAGGCCCGCGCATGGCGCAGTTGGATTCCTGGTCCAAAAGGGAGCAGAAAACGTATGGGGCCCTTTTCGCTCAGGAGTTTCGTTGCCGAACCATTGCAAATTGCCATACCCACATCTAGGGTTAGGGTTACGAAAATGAGTTTTTTTACGGTGCCCGGAGAGGCCCGCGCATGGCGCAGTTGGATTCCTGGTCCAAAAGGGAGCAGAAAACGTATGGGGCCCTTTTCGCTCAGGAGTTTCGTTGCCGAGCAATTGTCTAACCCCGACTAGCACCTAGGGTTAGGGTTACGAAAATGAGTTTTTTTACGGTGCCCGGAGAGGCCCGCGCATGGCGCAGTTGGATTCCTGGTCCAAAAGGGAGCAGAAAACGTATGGGGCCCTTTTCGCTCAGGAGTTTCGTTGCCGAACCATTGCAAATTGCCATACCCACATCTAGGGTTAGGGTTACGAAAATGAGTTTTTTTACGGTGCCCGGAGAGGCCCGCGCATGGCGCAGTTGGATTCCTGGTCCAAAAGGGAGCAGAAAACGTATGGGGCCCTTTTCGCTCAGGAGTTTCGTTGCCGAACCATTGCAAATTGCCATACCCACATCTAGGGTTAGGGTTACGAAAATGAGTTTTTTTACGGTGCCCGGAGAGGCCCGCGCATGGCGCAGTTGGATTCCTGGTCCAAAAGGGAGCAGAAAACGTATGGGGCCCTTTTCGCTCAGGAGTTTCGTTGCCGAGCAATTGTCTAACCCCGACTAGCACCTAGGGTTAGGGTTACGAAAATGAGGTTTTTTACGGTGCCCGGAGAGGCCCGCGCATGGCGCAGTTGGATTCCTGGTCCAAAAGGGAGCAGAAAACGTATGGGGCCCTTTTCGCTCAGGAGTTTCGTTGCCGAACCATTGCAAATTGCCATACCCACATCTAGGGTTAGGGTTACGAAAATGAGGTTTTTTACGGTGCCCGGAGAGGCCCGCGCATGGCGCAGTTGGATTCCTGGTCCAAAAGGGAGCAGAAAACGTATGGGGCCCTTTTCGCTCAGGAGTTTCGTTGCCGAACCATTGCAAATTGCCATACCCACATCTAGGGTTAGGGTTACGAAAATGAGGTTTTTTACGCTGCCCGGAGAGGCCCGCGCATGGCGCAGTTGGATTCCTGGTTCCTGGGGTGGAGTACTATGAGTGTGAAGTGGAATGGTTCAATAATAACAGGTAGTTTTCTATCAATATTCCTCCAAATGTACATGTGATGCAGTGAAATATGAATAGTTAGAAGGCTTTTATTCTGAAATGCTACATCAGTTTGTTTTGAAAGTTTCTGGGTGAACCCCCGGGGTGAGGTACTATGAGTCTGAAGTGGAATGGTTCAATAATAACAGGTAGTTTTCTATCAATATTCCTCCAAATGTGCCAGGCCTTTTTGCATGGCAATTGTCTAACCCCGACTAGCACCTATACGGTGCCCGGAGAGGCCCGCGCATGGCGCAGTTGGATTCCTGGTCCAAAAGGGAGCAGAAAACGTATGGGGCCCTTTTCGCTCAGGAGTTTCGTTGCCGAACCATTGCAAATTGCCATACCCACATCTAGGGTTAGGGTTACGAAAATGAGTTTTTTTACGGTGCCCGGAGAGGCCCGCGCATGGCGCAGTTGGATTCCTGGTCCAAAAGGGAGCAGAAAACGTATGGGGCCCTTTTCGCTCAGGAGTTTCGTTGCCGAGCAATTGTCTAACCCCGACTAGCACCTAGGGTTAGGGTTACGAAAATGAGTTTTTTTACGGTGCCCGGAGAGGCCCGCGCATGGCGCAGTTGGATTCCTGGTCCAAAAGGGAGCAGAAAACGTATGGGGCCCTTTTCGCTCAGGAGTTTCGTTGCCGAGCAATTGTCTAACCCCGACTAGCACCTAGGGTTAGGGTTACGAAAATGAGGTTTTTTACGGTGCCCGGAGAGGCCCGCGCATGGCGCAGTTGGATTCCTGGTCCAAAAGGGAGCAGAAAACGTATGGGGCCCTTTTCGCTCAGGAGTTTCGTTGCCGAACCATTGCAAATTGCCATACCCACATCTAGGGTTAGGGTTACGAAAATGAGGTTTTTTACGGTGCCCGGAGAGGCCCGCGCATGGCGCAGTTGGATTCCTGGTCCAAAAGGGAGCAGAAAACGTATGGGGCCCTTTTCGCTCAGGAGTTTTGTTGCCGAACCATTGCAAATTGCCATACCCACATCTAGGGTTAGGGTTACGAAAATGAGGTTTTTTTACGGTGCCCGGAGAGGCCCGCGCATGGCGCAGTTGGATTCCTGGTTCCTGGGGTGGAGTACTATGAGTGTGAAGTGGAATGGTTCAATAATAACAGGTAGTTTTCTATCAATATTCCTCCAAATGTACATGTGATGCAGTGAAATATGAATAGTTAGAAGGCTTTTATTCTGAAATGCTACATCAGTTTGTTTTGAAAGTTTCTGGGTGAACCCCCGGGGTGAGGTACTATGAGTCTGAAGTGGAATGGTTCAATAATAACAGGTAGTTTTCTATCAATATTCCTCCAAATGTGCCAGGCCTTTTTGCATGGCAATTGTCTAACCCCGACTAGCACCTATACGGTGCCCGGAGAGGCCCGCGCATGGCGCAGTTGGATTCCTGGTCCAAAAGGGAGCAGAAAACGTATGGGGCCCTTTTCGCTCAGGAGTTTCGTTGCCGAGCAATTGTCTAACCCCGACTAGCACCTAGGGTTAGGGTTACGAAAATGAGTTTTTTTACGGTGCCCGGAGAGGCCCGCGCATGGCGCAGTTGGATTCCTGGTCCAAAAGGGAGCAGAAAACGTATGGGGCCCTTTTCGCTCAGGAGTTTCGTTGCCGAACCATTGCAAATTGCCATACCCACATCTAGGGTTAGGGTTACGAAAATGAGTTTTTTTACGGTGCCCGGAGAGGCCCGCGCATGGCGCAGTTGGATTCCTGGTCCAAAAGGGAGCAGAAAATGTATGGGGCCCTTTTCGCTCAGGAGTTTCGTTGCCGAGCAATTGTCTAACCCCGACTAGCACCTAGGGTTAGGGTTACGAAAATGAGTTTTTTTACGGTGCCCGGAGAGGCCCGCGCATGGCGCAGTTGGATTCCTGGTCCAAAAGGGAGCAGAAAACGTATGGGGCCCTTTTCGCTCAGGAGTTTCGTTGCCGAACCATTGCAAATTGCCATACCCACATCTAGGGTTAGGGTTACGAAAATGAGGTTTTTTACGGTGCCCGGAGAGGCCCGCGCATGGCGCAGTTGGATTCCTGGTCCAAAAGGGAGCAGAAAACGTATGGGGCCCTTTTCGCTCAGGAGTTTCGTTGCCGAACCATTGCAAATTGCCATACCCACATCTAGGGTTAGGGTTACGAAAATGAGGTTTTTTACGCTGCCCGGAGAGGCCCGCGTATGGCGCAGTTGGATTCCTGGTTCCTGGGGTGGAGTACTATGAGTGTGAAGTGGAATGGTTCAATAATAACAGGTAGTTTTCTATCAATATTCCTCCAAATGTACATGTGATGCAGTGAAATATGAATAGTTAGAAGGCTTTTATTCTGAAATGCTACATCAGTTTGTTTTGAAAGTTTCTGGGTGAACCCCCGGGGTGAGGTACTATGAGTCTGAAGTGGAATGGTTCAATAATAACAGGTAGTTTTCTATCAATATTCCTCCAAATGTGCCAGGCCTTTTTGCATGGCAATTGTCTAACCCCGACTAGCACCTATACGGTGCCCGGAGAGGCCCGCGCATGGCGCAGTTGGATTCCTGGTCCAAAAGGGAGCAGAAAACGTATGGGGCCCTTTTCGCTCAGGAGTTTCGTTGCCGAACCATTGCAAATTGCCATACCCACATCTAGGGTTAGGGTTACGAAAATGAGTTTTTTTACGGTGCCCGGAGAGGCCCGCGCATGGCGCAGTTGGATTCCTGGTCCAAAAGGGAGCAGAAAACGTATGGGGCCCTTTTCGCTCAGGAGTTTCGTTGCCGAGCAATTGTCTAACCCCGACTAGCACCTAGGGTTAGGGTTACGAAAATGAGTTTTTTTACGGTGCCCGGAGAGGCCCGCGCATGGCGCAGTTGGATTCCTGGTCCAAAAGGGAGCAGAAAACGTATGGGGCCCTTTTCGCTCAGGAGTTTCGTTGCCGAGCAATTGTCTAACCCCGACTAGCACCTAGGGTTAGGGTTACGAAAATGAGGTTTTTTACGGTGCCCGGAGAGGCCCGCGCATGCCGCAGTTGGATTCCTGGTCCAAAAGGGAGCAGAAAACGTATGGGGCCCTTTTCGCTCAGGAGTTTCGTTGCCGAACCATTGCAAATTGCCATACCCACATCTAGGGTTAGGGTTACGAAAATGAGGTTTTTTACGGTGCCCGGAGAGGCCCGCGCATGGCGCAGTTGGATTCCTGGTCCAAAAGGGAGCAGAAAACGTATGGGGCCCTTTTCGCTCAGGAGTTTTGTTGCCGAACCATTGCAAATTGCCATACCCACATCTAGGGTTAGGGTTACGAAAATGAGGTTTTTTTACGGTGCCCGGAGAGGCCCGCGCATGGCGCAGTTGGATTCCTGGTTCCTGGGGTGGAGTACTATGAGTGTGAAGTGGAATGGTTCAATAATAACAGGTAGTTTTCTATCAATATTCCTCCAAATGTACATGTGATGCAGTGAAATATGAATAGTTAGAAGGCTTTTATTCTGAAATGCTACATCAGTTTGTTTTGAAAGTTTCTGGGTGAACCCCCGGGGTGAGGTACTATGAGTCTGAAGTGGAATGGTTCAATAATAACAGGTAGTTTTCTATCAATATTCCTCCAAATGTGCCAGGCCTTTTTGCATGGCAATTGTCTAACCCCGACTAGCACCTATACGGTGCCCGGAGAGGCCCGCGCATGGCGCAGTTGGATTCCTGGTCCAAAAGGGAGCAGAAAACGTATGGGGCCCTTTTCGCTCAGGAGTTTCGTTGCCGAACCATTGCAAATTGCCATACCCACATCTAGGGTTAGGGTTACGAAAATGAGTTTTTTTACGGTGCCCGGAGAGGCCCGCGCATGGCGCAGTTGGATTCCTGGTTCCTGGGGTGGAGTACTATGAGTGTGAAGTGGAATGGTTCAATAATAACAGGTAGTTTTCTATCAATATTCCTCCAAATGTACATGTGATGCAGTGAAATATGAATAGTTAGAAGGCTTTTATTCTGAAATGCTACATCAGTTTGTTTTGAAAGTTTCTGGGTGAACCCCCGGGGTGAGGTACTATGAGTCTGAAGTGGAATGGTTCAATAATAACAGGTAGTTTTCTATCAATATTCCTCCAAATGTGCCAGGCCTTTTTGCATGGCAATTGTCTAACCCCGACTAGCACCTATACGGTGCCCGGAGAGGCCCGCGCATGGCGCAGTTGGATTCCTGGTCCAAAAGGGAGCAGAAAACGTATGGGGCCCTTTTCGCTCAGGAGTTTCGTTGCCGAGCAATTGTCTAACCCCGACTAGCACCTAGGGTTAGGGTTACGAAAATGAGTTTTTTTACGGTGCCCGGAGAGGCCCGCGCATGGCGCAGTTGGATTCCTGGTCCAAAAGGGAGCAGAAAACGTATGGGGCCCTTTTCGCTCAGGAGTTTCGTTGCCGAACCATTGCAAATTGCCATACCCACATCTAGGGTTAGGGTTACGAAAATGAGTTTTTTTACGGTGCCCGGAGAGGCCCGCGCATGGCGCAGTTGGATTCCTGGTCCAAAAGGGAGCAGAAAATGTATGGGGCCCTTTTCGCTCAGGAGTTTCGTTGCCGAGCAATTGTCTAACCCCGACTAGCACCTAGGGTTAGGGTTACGAAAATGAGTTTTTTTACGGTGCCCGGAGAGGCCCGCGCATGGCGCAGTTGGATTCCTGGTCCAAAAGGGAGCAGAAAACGTATGGGGCCCTTTTCGCTCAGGAGTTTCGTTGCCGAACCATTGCAAATTGCCATACCCACATCTAGGGTTAGGGTTACGAAAATGAGGTTTTTTACGGTGCCCGGAGAGGCCCGCGCATGGCGCAGTTGGATTCCTGGTCCAAAAGGGAGCAGAAAACGTATGGGGCCCTTTTCGCTCAGGAGTTTCGTTGCCGAACCATTGCAAATTGCCATACCCACATCTAGGGTTAGGGTTACGAAAATGAGGTTTTTTACGCTGCCCGGAGAGGCCCGCGTATGGCGCAGTTGGATTCCTGGTTCCTGGGGTGGAGTACTATGAGTGTGAAGTGGAATGGTTCAATAATAACAGGTAGTTTTCTATCAATATTCCTCCAAATGTACATGTGATGCAGTGAAATATGAATAGTTAGAAGGCTTTTATTCTGAAATGCTACATCAGTTTGTTTTGAAAGTTTCTGGGTGAACCCCCGGGGTGAGGTACTATGAGTCTGAAGTGGAATGGTTCAATAATAACAGGTAGTTTTCTATCAATATTCCTCCAAATGTGCCAGGCCTTTTTGCATGGCAATTGTCTAACCCCGACTAGCACCTATACGGTGCCCGGAGAGGCCCGCGCATGGCGCAGTTGGATTCCTGGTCCAAAAGGGAGCAGAAAACGTATGGGGCCCTTTTCGCTCAGGAGTTTCGTTGCCGAACCATTGCAAATTGCCATACCCACATCTAGGGTTAGGGTTACGAAAATGAGTTTTTTTACGGTGCCCGGAGAGGCCCGCGCATGGCGCAGTTGGATTCCTGGTCCAAAAGGGAGCAGAAAACGTATGGGGCCCTTTTCGCTCAGGAGTTTCGTTGCCGAGCAATTGTCTAACCCCGACTAGCACCTAGGGTTAGGGTTACGAAAATGAGTTTTTTTACGGTGCCCGGAGAGGCCCGCGCATGGCGCAGTTGGATTCCTGGTCCAAAAGGGAGCAGAAAACGTATGGGGCCCTTTTCGCTCAGGAGTTTCGTTGCCGAGCAATTGTCTAACCCCGACTAGCACCTAGGGTTAGGGTTACGAAAATGAGGTTTTTTACGGTGCCCGGAGAGGCCCGCGCATGCCGCAGTTGGATTCCTGGTCCAAAAGGGAGCAGAAAACGTATGGGGCCCTTTTCGCTCAGGAGTTTCGTTGCCGAACCATTGCAAATTGCCATACCCACATCTAGGGTTAGGGTTACGAAAATGAGGTTTTTTACGGTGCCCGGAGAGGCCCGCGCATGGCGCAGTTGGATTCCTGGTCCAAAAGGGAGCAGAAAACGTATGGGGCCCTTTTCGCTCAGGAGTTTTGTTGCCGAACCATTGCAAATTGCCATACCCACATCTAGGGTTAGGGTTACGAAAATGAGGTTTTTTTACGGTGCCCGGAGAGGCCCGCGCATGGCGCAGTTGGATTCCTGGTTCCTGGGGTGGAGTACTATGAGTGTGAAGTGGAATGGTTCAATAATAACAGGTAGTTTTCTATCAATATTCCTCCAAATGTACATGTGATGCAGTGAAATATGAATAGTTAGAAGGCTTTTATTCTGAAATGCTACATCAGTTTGTTTTGAAAGTTTCTGGGTGAACCCCCGGGGTGAGGTACTATGAGTCTGAAGTGGAATGGTTCAATAATAACAGGTAGTTTTCTATCAATATTCCTCCAAATGTGCCAGGCCTTTTTGCATGGCAATTGTCTAACCCCGACTAGCACCTATACGGTGCCCGGAGAGGCCCGCGCATGGCGCAGTTGGATTCCTGGTCCAAAAGGGAGCAGAAAACGTATGGGGCCCTTTTCGCTCAGGAGTTTCGTTGCCGAGCAATTGTCTAACCCCGACTAGCACCTAGGGTTAGGGTTACGAAAATGAGTTTTTTTACGGTGCCCGGAGAGGCCCGCGCATGGCGCAGTTGGATTCCTGGTCCAAAAGGGAGCAGAAAAAGTATGGGGCCCTTTTCGCTCAGGAGTTTCGTTGCCGAACCATTGCAAATTGCCATACCCACATCTAGGGTTAGGGTTACGAAAATGAGTTTTTTTACGGTGCCCGGAGAGGCCCGCGCATGGCGCAGTTGGATTCCTGGTCCAAAAGGGAGCAGAAAATGTATGGGGCCCTTTTCGCTCAGGAGTTTCGTTGCCGAGCAATTGTCTAACCCCGACTAGCACCTAGGGTTAGGGTTACGAAAATGAGTTTTTTTACGGTGCCCGGAGAGGCCCGCGCATGGCGCAGTTGGATTCCTGGTCCAAAAGGGAGCAGAAAACGTATGGGGCCCTTTTCGCTCAGGAGTTTCGTTGCCGAACCATTGCAAATTGCCATACCCACATCTAGGGTTAGGGTTACGAAAATGAGGTTTTTTACGGTGCCCGGAGAGGCCCGCGCATGGCGCAGTTGGATTCCTGGTCCAAAAGGGAGCAGAAAACGTATGGGGCCCTTTTCGCTCAGGAGTTTCGTTGCCGAGCAATTGTCTAACCCCGACTAGCACCTAGGGTTAGGGTTACGAAAATGAGGTTTTTTACGGTGCCCGGAGAGGCCCGCGCATGGCGCAGTTGGATTCCTGGTCCAAAAGGGAGCAGAAAACGTATGGGGCCCTTTTCGCTCAGGAGTTTCGTTGCCGAGCAATTGTCTAACCCCGACTAGCACCTAGGGTTAGGGTTACGAAAATGAGGTTTTTTACGGTGCCCGGAGAGGCCTGCGCATGGCGCAGTTGGATTCCTGGTCCAAAAGGGAGCAGAAAACGTATGGGGCCCTTTTCGCTCAGGAGTTTCGTTGCCGAGCAATTGTCTAACCCCGACTAGCACCTAGGGTTAGGGTTACAAAAATGAGTTTTTTTACGGTGCCCGGAGAGGCCCGCGCATGGCGCAGTTGGATTCCTGGTCCAAAAGGGAGCAGAAAACGTATGGGGCCCTTTTCGCTCAGGAGTTTCGTTGCCGAACCATTGCAAATTGCCATACCCACATCTAGGGTTAGGGTTACGAAAATGAGTTTTTTTACGGTGCCCGGAGAGGCCCGCGCATGGCGCAGTTGGATTCCTGGTTCCTGGGGTGGAGTACTATGAGTGTGAAGTGGAATGGTTCAATAATAACAGGTAGTTTTCTATCAATATTCCTCCAAATGTACATGTGATGCAGTGAAATATGAATAGTTAGAAGGCTTTTATTCTGAAATGCTACATCAGTTTGTTTTGAAAGTTTCTGGGTGAACCCCCGGGGTGAGGTACTATGAGTCTGAAGTGGAATGGTTCAATAATAACAGGTAGTTTTCTATCAATATTCCTCCAAATGTGCCAGGCCTTTTTGCATGGCAATTGTCTAACCCCGACTAGCACCTATACGGTGCCCGGAGAGGCCCGCGCATGGCGCAGTTGGATTCCTGGTCCAAAAGGGAGCAGAAAACGTATGGGGCCCTTTTCGCTCAGGAGTTTCGTTGCCGAACCATTGCAAATTGCCATACCCACATCTAGGGTTAGGGTTACGAAAATGAGTTTTTTTACGGTGCCCGGAGAGGCCCGCGCATGGCGCAGTTGGATTCCTGGTCCAAAAGGGAGCAGAAAACGTATGGGGCCCTTTTCGCTCAGGAGTTTCGTTGCCGAGCAATTGTCTAACCCCGACTAGCACCTAGGGTTAGGGTTACGAAAATGAGTTTTTTTACGGTGCCCGGAGAGGCCCGCGCATGGCGCAGTTGGATTCCTGGTCCAAAAGGGAGCAGAAAACGTATGGGGCCCTTTTCGCTCAGGAGTTTCGTTGCCGAACCATTGCAAATTGCCATACCCACATCTAGGGTTAGGGTTACGAAAATGAGTTTTTTTACGGTGCCCGGAGAGGCCCGCGCATGGCGCAGTTGGATTCCTGGTCCAAAAGGGAGCAGAAAACGTATGGGGCCCTTTTCGCTCAGGAGTTTCGTTGCCGAACCATTGCAAATTGCCATACCCACATCTAGGGTTAGGGTTACGAAAATGAGTTTTTTTACGGTGCCCGGAGAGGCCCGCGCATGGCGCAGTTGGATTCCTGGTCCAAAAGGGAGCAGAAAACGTATGGGGCCCTTTTCGCTCAGGAGTTTCGTTGCCGAGCAATTGTCTAACCCCGACTAGCACCTAGGGTTAGGGTTACGAAAATGAGGTTTTTTACGGTGCCCGGAGAGGCCCGCGCATGGCGCAGTTGGATTCCTGGTCCAAAAGGGAGCAGAAAACGTATGGGGCCCTTTTCGCTCAGGAGTTTCGTTGCCGAACCATTGCAAATTGCCATACCCACATCTAGGGTTAGGGTTACGAAAATGAGGTTTTTTACGGTGCCCGGAGAGGCCCGCGCATGGCGCAGTTGGATTCCTGGTCCAAAAGGGAGCAGAAAACGTATGGGGCCCTTTTCGCTCAGGAGTTTCGTTGCCGAACCATTGCAAATTGCCATACCCACATCTAGGGTTAGGGTTACGAAAATGAGGTTTTTTACGCTGCCCGGAGAGGCCCGCGCATGGCGCAGTTGGATTCCTGGTTCCTGGGGTGGAGTACTATGAGTGTGAAGTGGAATGGTTCAATAATAACAGGTAGTTTTCTATCAATATTCCTCCAAATGTACATGTGATGCAGTGAAATATGAATAGTTAGAAGGCTTTTATTCTGAAATGCTACATCAGTTTGTTTTGAAAGTTTCTGGGTGAACCCCCGGGGTGAGGTACTATGAGTCTGAAGTGGAATGGTTCAATAATAACAGGTAGTTTTCTATCAATATTCCTCCAAATGTGCCAGGCCTTTTTGCATGGCAATTGTCTAACCCCGACTAGCACCTATACGGTGCCCGGAGAGGCCCGCGCATGGCGCAGTTGGATTCCTGGTCCAAAAGGGAGCAGAAAACGTATGGGGCCCTTTTCGCTCAGGAGTTTCGTTGCCGAACCATTGCAAATTGCCATACCCACATCTAGGGTTAGGGTTACGAAAATGAGTTTTTTTACGGTGCCCGGAGAGGCCCGCGCATGGCGCAGTTGGATTCCTGGTCCAAAAGGGAGCAGAAAACGTATGGGGCCCTTTTCGCTCAGGAGTTTCGTTGCCGAGCAATTGTCTAACCCCGACTAGCACCTAGGGTTAGGGTTACGAAAATGAGTTTTTTTACGGTGCCCGGAGAGGCCCGCGCATGGCGCAGTTGGATTCCTGGTCCAAAAGGGAGCAGAAAACGTATGGGGCCCTTTTCGCTCAGGAGTTTCGTTGCCGAGCAATTGTCTAACCCCGACTAGCACCTAGGGTTAGGGTTACGAAAATGAGGTTTTTTACGGTGCCCGGAGAGGCCCGCGCATGGCGCAGTTGGATTCCTGGTCCAAAAGGGAGCAGAAAACGTATGGGGCCCTTTTCGCTCAGGAGTTTCGTTGCCGAACCATTGCAAATTGCCATACCCACATCTAGGGTTAGGGTTACGAAAATGAGGTTTTTTACGGTGCCCGGAGAGGCCCGCGCATGGCGCAGTTGGATTCCTGGTCCAAAAGGGAGCAGAAAACGTATGGGGCCCTTTTCGCTCAGGAGTTTCGTTGCCGAACCATTGCAAATTGCCATACCCACATCTAGGGTTAGGGTTACGAAAATGAGGTTTTTTACGCTGCCCGGAGAGGCCCGCGCATGGCGCAGTTGGATTCCTGGTTCCTGGGGTGGAGTACTATGAGTGTGAAGTGGAATGGTTCAATAATAACAGGTAGTTTTCTATCAATATTCCTCCAAATGTACATGTGATGCAGTGAAATATGAATAGTTAGAAGGCTTTTATTCTGAAATGCTACATCAGTTTGTTTTGAAAGTTTCTGGGTGAACCCCCGGGGTGAGGTACTATGAGTCTGAAGTGGAATGGTTCAATAATAACAGGTAGTTTTCTATCAATATTCCTCCAAATGTGCCAGGCCTTTTTGCATGGCAATTGTCTAACCCCGACTAGCACCTATACGGTGCCCGGAGAGGCCCGCGCATGGCGCAGTTGGATTCCTGGTCCAAAAGGGAGCAGAAAACGTATGGGGCCCTTTTCGCTCAGGAGTTTCGTTGCCGAACCATTGCAAATTGCCATACCCACATCTAGGGTTAGGGTTACGAAAATGAGTTTTTTTACGGTGCCCGGAGAGGCCCGCGCATGGCGCAGTTGGATTCCTGGTCCAAAAGGGAGCAGAAAACGTATGGGGCCCTTTTCGCTCAGGAGTTTCGTTGCCGAGCAATTGTCTAACCCCGACTAGCACCTAGGGTTAGGGTTACGAAAATGAGTTTTTTTACGGTGCCCGGAGAGGCCCGCGCATGGCGCAGTTGGATTCCTGGTCCAAAAGGGAGCAGAAAACGTATGGGGCCCTTTTCGCTCAGGAGTTTCGTTGCCGAGCAATTGTCTAACCCCGACTAGCACCTAGGGTTAGGGTTACGAAAATGAGGTTTTTTACGGTGCCCGGAGAGGCCCGCGCATGGCGCAGTTGGATTCCTGGTCCAAAAGGGAGCAGAAAACGTATGGGGCCCTTTTCGCTCAGGAGTTTCGTTGCCGAACCATTGCAAATTGCCATACCCACATCTAGGGTTAGGGTTACGAAAATGAGGTTTTTTACGGTGCCCGGAGAGGCCCGCGCATGGCGCAGTTGGATTCCTGGTCCAAAAGGGAGCAGAAAACGTATGGGGCCCTTTTCGCTCAGGAGTTTTGTTGCCGAACCATTGCAAATTGCCATACCCACATCTAGGGTTAGGGTTACGAAAATGAGGTTTTTTTACGGTGCCCGGAGAGGCCCGCGCATGGCGCAGTTGGATTCCTGGTTCCTGGGGTGGAGTACTATGAGTGTGAAGTGGAATGGTTCAATAATAACAGGTAGTTTTCTATCAATATTCCTCCAAATGTACATGTGATGCAGTGAAATATGAATAGTTAGAAGGCTTTTATTCTGAAATGCTACATCAGTTTGTTTTGAAAGTTTCTGGGTGAACCCCCGGGGTGAGGTACTATGAGTCTGAAGTGGAATGGTTCAATAATAACAGGTAGTTTTCTATCAATATTCCTCCAAATGTGCCAGGCCTTTTTGCATGGCAATTGTCTAACCCCGACTAGCACCTATACGGTGCCCGGAGAGGCCCGCGCATGGCGCAGTTGGATTCCTGGTCCAAAAGGGAGCAGAAAACGTATGGGGCCCTTTTCGCTCAGGAGTTTCGTTGCCGAACCATTGCAAATTGCCATACCCACATCTAGGGTTAGGGTTACGAAAATGAGTTTTTTTACGGTGCCCGGAGAGGCCCGCGCATGGCGCAGTTGGATTCCTGGTCCAAAAGGGAGCAGAAAACGTATGGGGCCCTTTTCGCTCAGGAGTTTCGTTGCCGAACCATTGCAAATTGCCATACCCACATCTAGGGTTAGGGTTACGAAAATGAGTTTTTTTACGGTGCCCGGAGAGGCCCGCGCATGGCGCAGTTGGATTCCTGGTCCAAAAGGGAGCAGAAAACGTATGGGGCCCTTTTCGCTCAGGAGTTTCGTTGCCGAGCAATTGTCTAACCCCGACTAGCACCTAGGGTTAGGGTTACGAAAATGAGTTTTTTTACGGTGCCCGGAGAGGCCCGCGCATGGCGCAGTTGGATTCCTGGTCCAAAAGGGAGCAGAAAACGTATGGGGCCCTTTTCGCTCAGGAGTTTCGTTGCCGAGCAATTGTCTAACCCCGACTAGCACCTAGGGTTAGGGTTACGAAAATGAGGTTTTTTACGGTGCCCGGAGAGGCCCGCGCATGCCGCAGTTGGATTCCTGGTCCAAAAGGGAGCAGAAAACGTATGGGGCCCTTTTCGCTCAGGAGTTTCGTTGCCGAACCATTGCAAATTGCCATACCCACATCTAGGGTTAGGGTTACGAAAATGAGGTTTTTTACGGTGCCCGGAGAGGCCCGCGCATGGCGCAGTTGGATTCCTGGTCCAAAAGGGAGCAGAAAACGTATGGGGCCCTTTTCGCTCAGGAGTTTTGTTGCCGAACCATTGCAAATTGCCATACCCACATCTAGGGTTAGGGTTACGAAAATGAGGTTTTTTTACGGTGCCCGGAGAGGCCCGCGCATGGCGCAGTTGGATTCCTGGTTCCTGGGGTGGAGTACTATGAGTGTGAAGTGGAATGGTTCAATAATAACAGGTAGTTTTCTATCAATATTCCTCCAAATGTACATGTGATGCAGTGAAATATGAATAGTTAGAAGGCTTTTATTCTGAAATGCTACATCAGTTTGTTTTGAAAGTTTCTGGGTGAACCCCCGGGGTGAGGTACTATGAGTCTGAAGTGGAATGGTTCAATAATAACAGGTAGTTTTCTATCAATATTCCTCCAAATGTGCCAGGCCTTTTTGCATGGCAATTGTCTAACCCCGACTAGCACCTATACGGTGCCCGGAGAGGCCCGCGCATGGCGCAGTTGGATTCCTGGTCCAAAAGGGAGCAGAAAACGTATGGGGCCCTTTTCGCTCAGGAGTTTCGTTGCCGAGCAATTGTCTAACCCCGACTAGCACCTAGGGTTAGGGTTACGAAAATGAGTTTTTTTACGGTGCCCGGAGAGGCCCGCGCATGGCGCAGTTGGATTCCTGGTCCAAAAGGGAGCAGAAAAAGTATGGGGCCCTTTTCGCTCAGGAGTTTCGTTGCCGAACCATTGCAAATTGCCATACCCACATCTAGGGTTAGGGTTACGAAAATGAGTTTTTTTACGGTGCCCGGAGAGGCCCGCGCATGGCGCAGTTGGATTCCTGGTCCAAAAGGGAGCAGAAAATGTATGGGGCCCTTTTCGCTCAGGAGTTTCGTTGCCGAGCAATTGTCTAACCCCGACTAGCACCTAGGGTTAGGGTTACGAAAATGAGTTTTTTTACGGTGCCCGGAGAGGCCCGCGCATGGCGCAGTTGGATTCCTGGTCCAAAAGGGAGCAGAAAACGTATGGGGCCCTTTTCGCTCAGGAGTTTCGTTGCCGAACCATTGCAAATTGCCATACCCACATCTAGGGTTAGGGTTACGAAAATGAGGTTTTTTACGGTGCCCGGAGAGGCCCGCGCATGGCGCAGTTGGATTCCTGGTCCAAAAGGGAGCAGAAAACGTATGGGGCCCTTTTCGCTCAGGAGTTTCGTTGCCGAGCAATTGTCTAACCCCGACTAGCACCTAGGGTTAGGGTTACGAAAATGAGGTTTTTTACGGTGCCCGGAGAGGCCCGCGCATGGCGCAGTTGGATTCCTGGTCCAAAAGGGAGCAGAAAACGTATGGGGCCCTTTTCGCTCAGGAGTTTCGTTGCCGAGCAATTGTCTAACCCCGACTAGCACCTAGGGTTAGGGTTACGAAAATGAGGTTTTTTACGGTGCCCGGAGAGGCCTGCGCATGGCGCAGTTGGATTCCTGGTCCAAAAGGGAGCAGAAAACGTATGGGGCCCTTTTCGCTCAGGAGTTTCGTTGCCGAGCAATTGTCTAACCCCGACTAGCACCTAGGGTTAGGGTTACAAAAATGAGTTTTTTTACGGTGCCCGGAGAGGCCCGCGCATGGCGCAGTTGGATTCCTGGTCCAAAAGGGAGCAGAAAACGTATGGGGCCCTTTTCGCTCAGGAGTTTCGTTGCCGAACCATTGCAAATTGCCATACCCACATCTAGGGTTAGGGTTACGAAAATGAGTTTTTTTACGGTGCCCGGAGAGGCCCGCGCATGGCGCAGTTGGATTCCTGGTTCCTGGGGTGGAGTACTATGAGTGTGAAGTGGAATGGTTCAATAATAACAGGTAGTTTTCTATCAATATTCCTCCAAATGTACATGTGATGCAGTGAAATATGAATAGTTAGAAGGCTTTTATTCTGAAATGCTACATCAGTTTGTTTTGAAAGTTTCTGGGTGAACCCCCGGGGTGAGGTACTATGAGTCTGAAGTGGAATGGTTCAATAATAACAGGTAGTTTTCTATCAATATTCCTCCAAATGTGCCAGGCCTTTTTGCATGGCAATTGTCTAACCCCGACTAGCACCTATACGGTGCCCGGAGAGGCCCGCGCATGGCGCAGTTGGATTCCTGGTCCAAAAGGGAGCAGAAAACGTATGGGGCCCTTTTCGCTCAGGAGTTTCGTTGCCGAACCATTGCAAATTGCCATACCCACATCTAGGGTTAGGGTTACGAAAATGAGTTTTTTTACGGTGCCCGGAGAGGCCCGCGCATGGCGCAGTTGGATTCCTGGTCCAAAAGGGAGCAGAAAACGTATGGGGCCCTTTTCGCTCAGGAGTTTCGTTGCCGAGCAATTGTCTAACCCCGACTAGCACCTAGGGTTAGGGTTACGAAAATGAGTTTTTTTACGGTGCCCGGAGAGGCCCGCGCATGGCGCAGTTGGATTCCTGGTCCAAAAGGGAGCAGAAAACGTATGGGGCCCTTTTCGCTCAGGAGTTTCGTTGCCGAACCATTGCAAATTGCCATACCCACATCTAGGGTTAGGGTTACGAAAATGAGTTTTTTTACGGTGCCCGGAGAGGCCCGCGCATGGCGCAGTTGGATTCCTGGTCCAAAAGGGAGCAGAAAACGTATGGGGCCCTTTTCGCTCAGGAGTTTCGTTGCCGAACCATTGCAAATTGCCATACCCACATCTAGGGTTAGGGTTACGAAAATGAGTTTTTTTACGGTGCCCGGAGAGGCCCGCGCATGGCGCAGTTGGATTCCTGGTCCAAAAGGGAGCAGAAAACGTATGGGGCCCTTTTCGCTCAGGAGTTTCGTTGCCGAGCAATTGTCTAACCCCGACTAGCACCTAGGGTTAGGGTTACGAAAATGAGGTTTTTTACGGTGCCCGGAGAGGCCCGCGCATGGCGCAGTTGGATTCCTGGTCCAAAAGGGAGCAGAAAACGTATGGGGCCCTTTTCGCTCAGGAGTTTCGTTGCCGAACCATTGCAAATTGCCATACCCACATCTAGGGTTAGGGTTACGAAAATGAGGTTTTTTACGGTGCCCGGAGAGGCCCGCGCATGGCGCAGTTGGATTCCTGGTCCAAAAGGGAGCAGAAAACGTATGGGGCCCTTTTCGCTCAGGAGTTTCGTTGCCGAACCATTGCAAATTGCCATACCCACATCTAGGGTTAGGGTTACGAAAATGAGGTTTTTTACGCTGCCCGGAGAGGCCCGCGCATGGCGCAGTTGGATTCCTGGTTCCTGGGGTGGAGTACTATGAGTGTGAAGTGGAATGGTTCAATAATAACAGGTAGTTTTCTATCAATATTCCTCCAAATGTACATGTGATGCAGTGAAATATGAATAGTTAGAAGGCTTTTATTCTGAAATGCTACATCAGTTTGTTTTGAAAGTTTCTGGGTGAACCCCCGGGGTGAGGTACTATGAGTCTGAAGTGGAATGGTTCAATAATAACAGGTAGTTTTCTATCAATATTCCTCCAAATGTGCCAGGCCTTTTTGCATGGCAATTGTCTAACCCCGACTAGCACCTATACGGTGCCCGGAGAGGCCCGCGCATGGCGCAGTTGGATTCCTGGTCCAAAAGGGAGCAGAAAACGTATGGGGCCCTTTTCGCTCAGGAGTTTCGTTGCCGAACCATTGCAAATTGCCATACCCACATCTAGGGTTAGGGTTACGAAAATGAGTTTTTTTACGGTGCCCGGAGAGGCCCGCGCATGGCGCAGTTGGATTCCTGGTCCAAAAGGGAGCAGAAAACGTATGGGGCCCTTTTCGCTCAGGAGTTTCGTTGCCGAGCAATTGTCTAACCCCGACTAGCACCTAGGGTTAGGGTTACGAAAATGAGTTTTTTTACGGTGCCCGGAGAGGCCCGCGCATGGCGCAGTTGGATTCCTGGTCCAAAAGGGAGCAGAAAACGTATGGGGCCCTTTTCGCTCAGGAGTTTCGTTGCCGAGCAATTGTCTAACCCCGACTAGCACCTAGGGTTAGGGTTACGAAAATGAGGTTTTTTACGGTGCCCGGAGAGGCCCGCGCATGGCGCAGTTGGATTCCTGGTCCAAAAGGGAGCAGAAAACGTATGGGGCCCTTTTCGCTCAGGAGTTTCGTTGCCGAACCATTGCAAATTGCCATACCCACATCTAGGGTTAGGGTTACGAAAATGAGGTTTTTTACGGTGCCCGGAGAGGCCCGCGCATGGCGCAGTTGGATTCCTGGTCCAAAAGGGAGCAGAAAACGTATGGGGCCCTTTTCGCTCAGGAGTTTCGTTGCCGAACCATTGCAAATTGCCATACCCACATCTAGGGTTAGGGTTACGAAAATGAGGTTTTTTACGCTGCCCGGAGAGGCCCGCGCATGGCGCAGTTGGATTCCTGGTTCCTGGGGTGGAGTACTATGAGTGTGAAGTGGAATGGTTCAATAATAACAGGTAGTTTTCTATCAATATTCCTCCAAATGTACATGTGATGCAGTGAAATATGAATAGTTAGAAGGCTTTTATTCTGAAATGCTACATCAGTTTGTTTTGAAAGTTTCTGGGTGAACCCCCGGGGTGAGGTACTATGAGTCTGAAGTGGAATGGTTCAATAATAACAGGTAGTTTTCTATCAATATTCCTCCAAATGTGCCAGGCCTTTTTGCATGGCAATTGTCTAACCCCGACTAGCACCTATACGGTGCCCGGAGAGGCCCGCGCATGGCGCAGTTGGATTCCTGGTCCAAAAGGGAGCAGAAAACGTATGGGGCCCTTTTCGCTCAGGAGTTTCGTTGCCGAACCATTGCAAATTGCCATACCCACATCTAGGGTTAGGGTTACGAAAATGAGTTTTTTTACGGTGCCCGGAGAGGCCCGCGCATGGCGCAGTTGGATTCCTGGTCCAAAAGGGAGCAGAAAATGTATGGGGCCCTTTTCGCTCAGGAGTTTCGTTGCCGAGCAATTGTCTAACCCCGACTAGCACCTAGGGTTAGGGTTACGAAAATGAGTTTTTTTACGGTGCCCGGAGAGGCCCGCGCATGGCGCAGTTGGATTCCTGGTCCAAAAGGGAGCAGAAAACGTATGGGGCCCTTTTCGCTCAGGAGTTTCGTTGCCGAGCAATTGTCTAACCCCGACTAGCACCTAGGGTTAGGGTTACGAAAATGAGGTTTTTTACGGTGCCCGGAGAGGCCCGCGCATGGCGCAGTTGGATTCCTGGTCCAAAAGGGAGCAGAAAACGTATGGGGCCCTTTTCGCTCAGGAGTTTCGTTGCCGAACCATTGCAAATTGCCATACCCACATCTAGGGTTAGGGTTACGAAAATGAGGTTTTTTACGGTGCCCGGAGAGGCCCGCGCATGGCGCAGTTGGATTCCTGGTCCAAAAGGGAGCAGAAAACGTATGGGGCCCTTTTCGCTCAGGAGTTTTGTTGCCGAACCATTGCAAATTGCCATACCCACATCTAGGGTTAGGGTTACGAAAATGAGGTTTTTTTACGGTGCCCGGAGAGGCCCGCGCATGGCGCAGTTGGATTCCTGGTTCCTGGGGTGGAGTACTATGAGTGTGAAGTGGAATGGTTCAATAATAACAGGTAGTTTTCTATCAATATTCCTCCAAATGTACATGTGATGCAGTGAAATATGAATAGTTAGAAGGCTTTTATTCTGAAATGCTACATCAGTTTGTTTTGAAAGTTTCTGGGTGAACCCCCGGGGTGAGGTACTATGAGTCTGAAGTGGAATGGTTCAATAATAACAGGTAGTTTTCTATCAATATTCCTCCAAATGTGCCAGGCCTTTTTGCATGGCAATTGTCTAACCCCGACTAGCACCTATACGGTGCCCGGAGAGGCCCGCGCATGGCGCAGTTGGATTCCTGGTCCAAAAGGGAGCAGAAAACGTATGGGGCCCTTTTCGCTCAGGAGTTTCGTTGCCGAACCATTGCAAATTGCCATACCCACATCTAGGGTTAGGGTTACGAAAATGAGTTTTTTTACGGTGCCCGGAGAGGCCCGCGCATGGCGCAGTTGGATTCCTGGTCCAAAAGGGAGCAGAAAACGTATGGGGCCCTTTTCGCTCAGGAGTTTCGTTGCCGAGCAATTGTCTAACCCCGACTAGCACCTAGGGTTAGGGTTACGAAAATGAGTTTTTTTACGGTGCCCAGAGAGGCCCGCGCATGGCGCAGTTGGATTCCTGGTCCAAAAGGGAGCAGAAAACGTATGGGGCCCTTTTCGCTCAGGAGTTTCGTTGCCGAACCATTGCAAATTGCCATACCCACATCTAGGGTTAGGGTTACGAAAATGAGTTTTTTTACGGTGCCCGGAGAGGCCCGCGCATGGCGCAGTTGGATTCCTGGTCCAAAAGGGAGCAGAAAACGTATGGGGCCCTTTTCGCTCAGGAGTTTCGTTGCCGAACCATTGCAAATTGCCATACCCACATCTAGGGTTAGGGTTACGAAAATGAGTTTTTTTACGGTGCCCGGAGAGGCCCGCGCATGGCGCAGTTGGATTCCTGGTCCAAAAGGGAGCAGAAAACGTATGGGGCCCTTTTCGCTCAGGAGTTTCGTTGCCGAGCAATTGTCTAACCCCGACTAGCACCTAGGGTTAGGGTTACGAAAATGAGGTTTTTTACGGTGCCCGGAGAGGCCCGCGCATGGCGCAGTTGGATTCCTGGTCCAAAAGGGAGCAGAAAACGTATGGGGCCCTTTTCGCTCAGGAGTTTCGTTGCCGAACCATTGCAAATTGCCATACCCACATCTAGGGTTAGGGTTACGAAAATGAGGTTTTTTACGGTGCCCGGAGAGGCCCGCGCATGGCGCAGTTGGATTCCTGGTCCAAAAGGGAGCAGAAAACGTATGGGGCCCTTTTCGCTCAGGAGTTTCGTTGCCGAACCATTGCAAATTGCCATACCCACATCTAGGGTTAGGGTTACGAAAATGAGGTTTTTTACGCTGCCCGGAGAGGCCCGCGCATGGCGCAGTTGGATTCCTGGTTCCTGGGGTGGAGTACTATGAGTGTGAAGTGGAATGGTTCAATAATAACAGGTAGTTTTCTATCAATATTCCTCCAAATGTACATGTGATGCAGTGAAATATGAATAGTTAGAAGGCTTTTATTCTGAAATGCTACATCAGTTTGTTTTGAAAGTTTCTGGGTGAACCCCCGGGGTGAGGTACTATGAGTCTGAAGTGGAATGGTTCAATAATAACAGGTAGTTTTCTATCAATATTCCTCCAAATGTGCCAGGCCTTTTTGCATGGCAATTGTCTAACCCCGACTAGCACCTATACGGTGCCCGGAGAGGCCCGCGCATGGCGCAGTTGGATTCCTGGTCCAAAAGGGAGCAGAAAACGTATGGGGCCCTTTTCGCTCAGGAGTTTCGTTGCCGAACCATTGCAAATTGCCATACCCACATCTAGGGTTAGGGTTACGAAAATGAGTTTTTTTACGGTGCCCGGAGAGGCCCGCGCATGGCGCAGTTGGATTCCTGGTCCAAAAGGGAGCAGAAAACGTATGGGGCCCTTTTCGCTCAGGAGTTTCGTTGCCGAGCAATTGTCTAACCCCGACTAGCACCTAGGGTTAGGGTTACGAAAATGAGTTTTTTTACGGTGCCCGGAGAGGCCCGCGCATGGCGCAGTTGGATTCCTGGTCCAAAAGGGAGCAGAAAACGTATGGGGCCCTTTTCGCTCAGGAGTTTCGTTGCCGAGCAATTGTCTAACCCCGACTAGCACCTAGGGTTAGGGTTACGAAAATGAGGTTTTTTACGGTGCCCGGAGAGGCCCGCGCATGGCGCAGTTGGATTCCTGGTCCAAAAGGGAGCAGAAAACGTATGGGGCCCTTTTCGCTCAGGAGTTTCGTTGCCGAACCATTGCAAATTGCCATACCCACATCTAGGGTTAGGGTTACGAAAATGAGGTTTTTTACGGTGCCCGGAGAGGCCCGCGCATGGCGCAGTTGGATTCCTGGTCCAAAAGGGAGCAGAAAACGTATGGGGCCCTTTTCGCTCAGGAGTTTCGTTGCCGAACCATTGCAAATTGCCATACCCACATCTAGGGTTAGGGTTACGAAAATGAGGTTTTTTACGCTGCCCGGAGAGGCCCGCGCATGGCGCAGTTGGATTCCTGGTTCCTGGGGTGGAGTACTATGAGTGTGAAGTGGAATGGTTCAATAATAACAGGTAGTTTTCTATCAATATTCCTCCAAATGTACATGTGATGCAGTGAAATATGAATAGTTAGAAGGCTTTTATTCTGAAATGCTACATCAGTTTGTTTTGAAAGTTTCTGGGTGAACCCCCGGGGTGAGGTACTATGAGTCTGAAGTGGAATGGTTCAATAATAACAGGTAGTTTTCTATCAATATTCCTCCAAATGTGCCAGGCCTTTTTGCATGGCAATTGTCTAACCCCGACTAGCACCTATACGGTGCCCGGAGAGGCCCGCGCATGGCGCAGTTGGATTCCTGGTCCAAAAGGGAGCAGAAAACGTATGGGGCCCTTTTCGCTCAGGAGTTTCGTTGCCGAACCATTGCAAATTGCCATACCCACATCTAGGGTTAGGGTTACGAAAATGAGTTTTTTTACGGTGCCCGGAGAGGCCCGCGCATGGCGCAGTTGGATTCCTGGTCCAAAAGGGAGCAGAAAACGTATGGGGCCCTTTTCGCTCAGGAGTTTCGTTGCCGAGCAATTGTCTAACCCCGACTAGCACCTAGGGTTAGGGTTACGAAAATGAGTTTTTTTACGGTGCCCGGAGAGGCCCGCGCATGGCGCAGTTGGATTCCTGGTCCAAAAGGGAGCAGAAAACGTATGGGGCCCTTTTCGCTCAGGAGTTTCGTTGCCGAGCAATTGTCTAACCCCGACTAGCACCTAGGGTTAGGGTTACGAAAATGAGGTTTTTTACGGTGCCCGGAGAGGCCCGCGCATGGCGCAGTTGGATTCCTGGTCCAAAAGGGAGCAGAAAACGTATGGGGCCCTTTTCGCTCAGGAGTTTCGTTGCCGAACCATTGCAAATTGCCATACCCACATCTAGGGTTAGGGTTACGAAAATGAGGTTTTTTACGGTGCCCGGAGAGGCCCGCGCATGGCGCAGTTGGATTCCTGGTCCAAAAGGGAGCAGAAAACGTATGGGGCCCTTTTCGCTCAGGAGTTTCGTTGCCGAACCATTGCAAATTGCCATACCCACATCTAGGGTTAGGGTTACGAAAATGAGGTTTTTTACGCTGCCCGGAGAGGCCCGCGCATGGCGCAGTTGGATTCCTGGTTCCTGGGGTGGAGTACTATGAGTGTGAAGTGGAATGGTTCAATAATAACAGGTAGTTTTCTATCAATATTCCTCCAAATGTACATGTGATGCAGTGAAATATGAATAGTTAGAAGGCTTTTATTCTGAAATGCTACATCAGTTTGTTTTGAAAGTTTCTGGGTGAACCCCCGGGGTGAGGTACTATGAGTCTGAAGTGGAATGGTTCAATAATAACAGGTAGTTTTCTATCAATATTCCTCCAAATGTGCCAGGCCTTTTTGCATGGCAATTGTCTAACCCCGACTAGCACCTATACGGTGCCCGGAGAGGCCCGCGCATGGCGCAGTTGGATTCCTGGTCCAAAAGGGAGCAGAAAACGTATGGGGCCCTTTTCGCTCAGGAGTTTCGTTGCCGAACCATTGCAAATTGCCATACCCACATCTAGGGTTAGGGTTACGAAAATGAGTTTTTTTACGGTGCCCGGAGAGGCCCGCGCATGGCGCAGTTGGATTCCTGGTCCAAAAGGGAGCAGAAAACGTATGGGGCCCTTTTCGCTCAGGAGTTTCGTTGCCGAGCAATTGTCTAACCCCGACTAGCACCTAGGGTTAGGGTTACGAAAATGAGTTTTTTTACGGTGCCCGGAGAGGCCCGCGCATGGCGCAGTTGGATTCCTGGTCCAAAAGGGAGCAGAAAACGTATGGGGCCCTTTTCGCTCAGGAGTTTCGTTGCCGAGCAATTGTCTAACCCCGACTAGCACCTAGGGTTAGGGTTACGAAAATGAGGTTTTTTACGGTGCCCGGAGAGGCCCGCGCATGGCGCAGTTGGATTCCTGGTCCAAAAGGGAGCAGAAAACGTATGGGGCCCTTTTCGCTCAGGAGTTTCGTTGCCGAACCATTGCAAATTGCCATACCCACATCTAGGGTTAGGGTTACGAAAATGAGGTTTTTTACGGTGCCCGGAGAGGCCCGCGCATGGCGCAGTTGGATTCCTGGTCCAAAAGGGAGCAGAAAACGTATGGGGCCCTTTTCGCTCAGGAGTTTCGTTGCCGAACCATTGCAAATTGCCATACCCACATCTAGGGTTAGGGTTACGAAAATGAGGTTTTTTACGCTGCCCGGAGAGGCCCGCGCATGGCGCAGTTGGATTCCTGGTTCCTGGGGTGGAGTACTATGAGTGTGAAGTGGAATGGTTCAATAATAACAGGTAGTTTTCTATCAATATTCCTCCAAATGTACATGTGATGCAGTGAAATATGAATAGTTAGAAGGCTTTTATTCTGAAATGCTACATCAGTTTGTTTTGAAAGTTTCTGGGTGAACCCCCGGGGTGAGGTACTATGAGTCTGAAGTGGAATGGTTCAATAATAACAGGTAGTTTTCTATCAATATTCCTCCAAATGTGCCAGGCCTTTTTGCATGGCAATTGTCTAACCCCGACTAGCACCTATACGGTGCCCGGAGAGGCCCGCGCATGGCGCAGTTGGATTCCTGGTCCAAAAGGGAGCAGAAAACGTATGGGGCCCTTTTCGCTCAGGAGTTTCGTTGCCGAACCATTGCAAATTGCCATACCCACATCTAGGGTTAGGGTTACGAAAATGAGTTTTTTTACGGTGCCCGGAGAGGCCCGCGCATGGCGCAGTTGGATTCCTGGTCCAAAAGGGAGCAGAAAACGTATGGGGCCCTTTTCGCTCAGGAGTTTCGTTGCCGAGCAATTGTCTAACCCCGACTAGCACCTAGGGTTAGGGTTACGAAAATGAGTTTTTTTACGGTGCCCGGAGAGGCCCGCGCATGGCGCAGTTGGATTCCTGGTCCAAAAGGGAGCAGAAAACGTATGGGGCCCTTTTCGCTCAGGAGTTTCGTTGCCGAGCAATTGTCTAACCCCGACTAGCACCTAGGGTTAGGGTTACGAAAATGAGGTTTTTTACGGTGCCCGGAGAGGCCCGCGCATGGCGCAGTTGGATTCCTGGTCCAAAAGGGAGCAGAAAACGTATGGGGCCCTTTTCGCTCAGGAGTTTCGTTGCCGAACCATTGCAAATTGCCATACCCACATCTAGGGTTAGGGTTACGAAAATGAGGTTTTTTACGGTGCCCGGAGAGGCCCGCGCATGGCGCAGTTGGATTCCTGGTCCAAAAGGGAGCAGAAAACGTATGGGGCCCTTTTCGCTCAGGAGTTTCGTTGCCGAACCATTGCAAATTGCCATACCCACATCTAGGGTTAGGGTTACGAAAATGAGGTTTTTTACGCTGCCCGGAGAGGCCCGCGCATGGCGCAGTTGGATTCCTGGTTCCTGGGGTGGAGTACTATGAGTGTGAAGTGGAATGGTTCAATAATAACAGGTAGTTTTCTATCAATATTCCTCCAAATGTACATGTGATGCAGTGAAATATGAATAGTTAGAAGGCTTTTATTCTGAAATGCTACATCAGTTTGTTTTGAAAGTTTCTGGGTGAACCCCCGGGGTGAGGTACTATGAGTCTGAAGTGGAATGGTTCAATAATAACAGGTAGTTTTCTATCAATATTCCTCCAAATGTGCCAGGCCTTTTTGCATGGCAATTGTCTAACCCCGACTAGCACCTATACGGTGCCCGGAGAGGCCCGCGCATGGCGCAGTTGGATTCCTGGTCCAAAAGGGAGCAGAAAACGTATGGGGCCCTTTTCGCTCAGGAGTTTCGTTGCCGAACCATTGCAAATTGCCATACCCACATCTAGGGTTAGGGTTACGAAAATGAGTTTTTTTACGGTGCCCGGAGAGGCCCGCGCATGGCGCAGTTGGATTCCTGGTCCAAAAGGGAGCAGAAAACGTATGGGGCCCTTTTCGCTCAGGAGTTTCGTTGCCGAGCAATTGTCTAACCCCGACTAGCACCTAGGGTTAGGGTTACGAAAATGAGTTTTTTTACGGTGCCCGGAGAGGCCCGCGCATGGCGCAGTTGGATTCCTGGTCCAAAAGGGAGCAGAAAACGTATGGGGCCCTTTTCGCTCAGGAGTTTCGTTGCCGAGCAATTGTCTAACCCCGACTAGCACCTAGGGTTAGGGTTACGAAAATGAGGTTTTTTACGGTGCCCGGAGAGGCCCGCGCATGGCGCAGTTGGATTCCTGGTCCAAAAGGGAGCAGAAAACGTATGGGGCCCTTTTCGCTCAGGAGTTTCGTTGCCGAACCATTGCAAATTGCCATACCCACATCTAGGGTTAGGGTTACGAAAATGAGGTTTTTTACGGTGCCCGGAGAGGCCCGCGCATGGCGCAGTTGGATTCCTGGTCCAAAAGGGAGCAGAAAACGTATGGGGCCCTTTTCGCTCAGGAGTTTTGTTGCCGAACCATTGCAAATTGCCATACCCACATCTAGGGTTAGGGTTACGAAAATGAGGTTTTTTTACGGTGCCCGGAGAGGCCCGCGCATGGCGCAGTTGGATTCCTGGTTCCTGGGGTGGAGTACTATGAGTGTGAAGTGGAATGGTTCAATAATAACAGGTAGTTTTCTATCAATATTCCTCCAAATGTACATGTGATGCAGTGAAATATGAATAGTTAGAAGGCTTTTATTCTGAAATGCTACATCAGTTTGTTTTGAAAGTTTCTGGGTGAACCCCCGGGGTGAGGTACTATGAGTCTGAAGTGGAATGGTTCAATAATAACAGGTAGTTTTCTATCAATATTCCTCCAAATGTGCCAGGCCTTTTTGCATGGCAATTGTCTAACCCCGACTAGCACCTATACGGTGCCCGGAGAGGCCCGCGCATGGCGCAGTTGGATTCCTGGTCCAAAAGGGAGCAGAAAACGTATGGGGCCCTTTTCGCTCAGGAGTTTCGTTGCCGAACCATTGCAAATTGCCATACCCACATCTAGGGTTAGGGTTACGAAAATGAGGTTTTTTACGGTGCCCGGAGAGGCCCGCGCATGGCGCAGTTGGATTCCTGGTCCAAAAGGGAGCAGAAAACGTATGGGGCCCTTTTCGCTCAGGAGTTTTGTTGCCGAACCATTGCAAATTGCCATACCCACATCTAGGGTTAGGGTTACGAAAATGAGGTTTTTTTACGGTGCCCGGAGAGGCCCGCGCATGGCGCAGTTGGATTCCTGGTTCCTGGGGTGGAGTACTATGAGTGTGAAGTGGAATGGTTCAATAATAACAGGTAGTTTTCTATCAATATTCCTCCAAATGTACATGTGATGCAGTGAAATATGAATAGTTAGAAGGCTTTTATTCTGAAATGCTACATCAGTTTGTTTTGAAAGTTTCTGGGTGAACCCCCGGGGTGAGGTACTATGAGTCTGAAGTGGAATGGTTCAATAATAACAGGTAGTTTTCTATCAATATTCCTCCAAATGTGCCAGGCCTTTTTGCATGGCAATTGTCTAACCCCGACTAGCACCTATACGGTGCCCGGAGAGGCCCGCGCATGGCGCAGTTGGATTCCTGGTCCAAAAGGGAGCAGAAAACGTATGGGGCCCTTTTCGCTCAGGAGTTTCGTTGCCGAGCAATTGTCTAACCCCGACTAGCACCTAGGGTTAGGGTTACGAAAATGAGGTTTTTTACGGTGCCCGGAGAGGCCTGCGCATGGCGCAGTTGGATTCCTGGTCCAAAAGGGAGCAGAAAACGTATGGGGCCCTTTTCGCTCAGGAGTTTCGTTGCCGAGCAATTGTCTAACCCCGACTAGCACCTAGGGTTAGGGTTACAAAAATGAGTTTTTTTACGGTGCCCGGAGAGGCCCGCGCATGGCGCAGTTGGATTCCTGGTCCAAAAGGGAGCAGAAAACGTATGGGGCCCTTTTCGCTCAGGAGTTTCGTTGCCGAACCATTGCAAATTGCCATACCCACATCTAGGGTTAGGGTTACGAAAATGAGTTTTTTTACGGTGCCCGGAGAGGCCCGCGCATGGCGCAGTTGGATTCCTGGTCCAAAAGGGAGCAGAAAACGTATGGGGCCCTTTTCGCTCAGGAGTTTCGTTGCCGAGCAATTGTCTAACCCCGACTAGCACCTAGGGTTAGGGTTACGAAAATGAGTTTTTTTACGGTGCCCGGAGAGGCCCGCGCATGGCGCAGTTGGATTCCTGGTCCAAAAGGGAGCAGAAAACGTATGGGGCCCTTTTCGCTCAGGAGTTTCGTTGCCGAGCAATTGTCTAACCCCGACTAGCACCTAGGGTTAGGGTTACGAAAATGAGGTTTTTTACGGTGCCCGGAGAGGCCCGCGCATGGCGCAGTTGGATTCCTGGTCCAAAAGGGAGCAGAAAACGTATGGGGCCCTTTTCGCTCAGGAGTTTCGTTGCCGAACCATTGCAAATTGCCATACCCACATCTAGGGTTAGGGTTACGAAAATGAGGTTTTTTACGGTGCCCGGAGAGGCCCGCGCATGGCGCAGTTGGATTCCTGGTCCAAAAGGGAGCAGAAAACGTATGGGGCCCTTTTCGCTCAGGAGTTTCGTTGCCGAACCATTGCAAATTGCCATACCCACATCTAGGGTTAGGGTTACGAAAATGAGGTTTTTTACGCTGCCCGGAGAGGCCCGCGCATGGCGCAGTTGGATTCCTGGTTCCTGGGGTGGAGTACTATGAGTGTGAAGTGGAATGGTTCAATAATAACAGGTAGTTTTCTATCAATATTCCTCCAAATGTACATGTGATGCAGTGAAATATGAATAGTTAGAAGGCTTTTATTCTGAAATGCTACATCAGTTTGTTTTGAAAGTTTCTGGGTGAACCCCCGGGGTGAGGTACTATGAGTCTGAAGTGGAATGGTTCAATAATAACAGGTAGTTTTCTATCAATATTCCTCCAAATGTGCCAGGCCTTTTTGCATGGCAATTGTCTAACCCCGACTAGCACCTATACGGTGCCCGGAGAGGCCCGCGCATGGCGCAGTTGGATTCCTGGTCCAAAAGGGAGCAGAAAACGTATGGGGCCCTTTTCGCTCAGGAGTTTCGTTGCCGAACCATTGCAAATTGCCATACCCACATCTAGGGTTAGGGTTACGAAAATGAGTTTTTTTACGGTGCCCGGAGAGGCCCGCGCATGGCGCAGTTGGATTCCTGGTCCAAAAGGGAGCAGAAAACGTATGGGGCCCTTTTCGCTCAGGAGTTTCGTTGCCGAGCAATTGTCTAACCCCGACTAGCACCTAGGGTTAGGGTTACGAAAATGAGTTTTTTTACGGTGCCCGGAGAGGCCCGCGCATGGCGCAGTTGGATTCCTGGTCCAAAAGGGAGCAGAAAACGTATGGGGCCCTTTTCGCTCAGGAGTTTCGTTGCCGAGCAATTGTCTAACCCCGACTAGCACCTAGGGTTAGGGTTACGAAAATGAGGTTTTTTACGGTGCCCGGAGAGGCCCGCGCATGGCGCAGTTGGATTCCTGGTCCAAAAGGGAGCAGAAAACGTATGGGGCCCTTTTCGCTCAGGAGTTTCGTTGCCGAACCATTGCAAATTGCCATACCCACATCTAGGGTTAGGGTTACGAAAATGAGGTTTTTTACGGTGCCCGGAGAGGCCCGCGCATGGCGCAGTTGGATTCCTGGTCCAAAAGGGAGCAGAAAACGTATGGGGCCCTTTTCGCTCAGGAGTTTCGTTGCCGAACCATTGCAAATTGCCATACCCACATCTAGGGTTAGGGTTACGAAAATGAGGTTTTTTACGCTGCCCGGAGAGGCCCGCGCATGGCGCAGTTGGATTCCTGGTTCCTGGGGTGGAGTACTATGAGTGTGAAGTGGAATGGTTCAATAATAACAGGTAGTTTTCTATCAATATTCCTCCAAATGTACATGTGATGCAGTGAAATATGAATAGTTAGAAGGCTTTTATTCTGAAATGCTACATCAGTTTGTTTTGAAAGTTTCTGGGTGAACCCCCGGGGTGAGGTACTATGAGTCTGAAGTGGAATGGTTCAATAATAACAGGTAGTTTTCTATCAATATTCCTCCAAATGTGCCAGGCCTTTTTGCATGGCAATTGTCTAACCCCGACTAGCACCTATACGGTGCCCGGAGAGGCCCGCGCATGGCGCAGTTGGATTCCTGGTCCAAAAGGGAGCAGAAAACGTATGGGGCCCTTTTCGCTCAGGAGTTTCGTTGCCGAACCATTGCAAATTGCCATACCCACATCTAGGGTTAGGGTTACGAAAATGAGTTTTTTTACGGTGCCCGGAGAGGCCCGCGCATGGCGCAGTTGGATTCCTGGTCCAAAAGGGAGCAGAAAACGTATGGGGCCCTTTTCGCTCAGGAGTTTCGTTGCCGAGCAATTGTCTAACCCCGACTAGCACCTAGGGTTAGGGTTACGAAAATGAGTTTTTTTACGGTGCCCGGAGAGGCCCGCGCATGGCGCAGTTGGATTCCTGGTCCAAAAGGGAGCAGAAAACGTATGGGGCCCTTTTCGCTCAGGAGTTTCGTTGCCGAGCAATTGTCTAACCCCGACTAGCACCTAGGGTTAGGGTTACGAAAATGAGGTTTTTTACGGTGCCCGGAGAGGCCCGCGCATGGCGCAGTTGGATTCCTGGTCCAAAAGGGAGCAGAAAACGTATGGGGCCCTTTTCGCTCAGGAGTTTCGTTGCCGAACCATTGCAAATTGCCATACCCACATCTAGGGTTAGGGTTACGAAAATGAGGTTTTTTACGGTGCCCGGAGAGGCCCGCGCATGGCGCAGTTGGATTCCTGGTCCAAAAGGGAGCAGAAAACGTATGGGGCCCTTTTCGCTCAGGAGTTTCGTTGCCGAACCATTGCAAATTGCCATACCCACATCTAGGGTTAGGGTTACGAAAATGAGGTTTTTTACGCTGCCCGGAGAGGCCCGCGCATGGCGCAGTTGGATTCCTGGTTCCTGGGGTGGAGTACTATGAGTGTGAAGTGGAATGGTTCAATAATAACAGGTAGTTTTCTATCAATATTCCTCCAAATGTACATGTGATGCAGTGAAATATGAATAGTTAGAAGGCTTTTATTCTGAAATGCTACATCAGTTTGTTTTGAAAGTTTCTGGGTGAACCCCCGGGGTGAGGTACTATGAGTCTGAAGTGGAATGGTTCAATAATAACAGGTAGTTTTCTATCAATATTCCTCCAAATGTGCCAGGCCTTTTTGCATGGCAATTGTCTAACCCCGACTAGCACCTATACGGTGCCCGGAGAGGCCCGCGCATGGCGCAGTTGGATTCCTGGTCCAAAAGGGAGCAGAAAACGTATGGGGCCCTTTTCGCTCAGGAGTTTCGTTGCCGAACCATTGCAAATTGCCATACCCACATCTAGGGTTAGGGTTACGAAAATGAGTTTTTTTACGGTGCCCGGAGAGGCCCGCGCATGGCGCAGTTGGATTCCTGGTCCAAAAGGGAGCAGAAAACGTATGGGGCCCTTTTCGCTCAGGAGTTTCGTTGCCGAGCAATTGTCTAACCCCGACTAGCACCTAGGGTTAGGGTTACGAAAATGAGTTTTTTTACGGTGCCCGGAGAGGCCCGCGCATGGCGCAGTTGGATTCCTGGTCCAAAAGGGAGCAGAAAACGTATGGGGCCCTTTTCGCTCAGGAGTTTCGTTGCCGAGCAATTGTCTAACCCCGACTAGCACCTAGGGTTAGGGTTACGAAAATGAGGTTTTTTACGGTGCCCGGAGAGGCCCGCGCATGGCGCAGTTGGATTCCTGGTCCAAAAGGGAGCAGAAAACGTATGGGGCCCTTTTCGCTCAGGAGTTTCGTTGCCGAACCATTGCAAATTGCCATACCCACATCTAGGGTTAGGGTTACGAAAATGAGGTTTTTTACGGTGCCCGGAGAGGCCCGCGCATGGCGCAGTTGGATTCCTGGTCCAAAAGGGAGCAGAAAACGTATGGGGCCCTTTTCGCTCAGGAGTTTTGTTGCCGAACCATTGCAAATTGCCATACCCACATCTAGGGTTAGGGTTACGAAAATGAGGTTTTTTTACGGTGCCCGGAGAGGCCCGCGCATGGCGCAGTTGGATTCCTGGTTCCTGGGGTGGAGTACTATGAGTGTGAAGTGGAATGGTTCAATAATAACAGGTAGTTTTCTATCAATATTCCTCCAAATGTACATGTGATGCAGTGAAATATGAATAGTTAGAAGGCTTTTATTCTGAAATGCTACATCAGTTTGTTTTGAAAGTTTCTGGGTGAACCCCCGGGGTGAGGTACTATGAGTCTGAAGTGGAATGGTTCAATAATAACAGGTAGTTTTCTATCAATATTCCTCCAAATGTGCCAGGCCTTTTTGCATGGCAATTGTCTAACCCCGACTAGCACCTATACGGTGCCCGGAGAGGCCCGCGCATGGCGCAGTTGGATTCCTGGTCCAAAAGGGAGCAGAAAACGTATGGGGCCCTTTTCGCTCAGGAGTTTCGTTGCCGAGCAATTGTCTAACCCCGACTAGCACCTAGGGTTAGGGTTACGAAAATGAGGTTTTTTACGGTGCCCGGAGAGGCCTGCGCATGGCGCAGTTGGATTCCTGGTCCAAAAGGGAGCAGAAAACGTATGGGGCCCTTTTCGCTCAGGAGTTTCGTTGCCGAGCAATTGTCTAACCCCGACTAGCACCTAGGGTTAGGGTTACAAAAATGAGTTTTTTTACGGTGCCCGGAGAGGCCCGCGCATGGCGCAGTTGGATTCCTGGTCCAAAAGGGAGCAGAAAACGTATGGGGCCCTTTTCGCTCAGGAGTTTCGTTGCCGAACCATTGCAAATTGCCATACCCACATCTAGGGTTAGGGTTACGAAAATGAGTTTTTTTACGGTGCCCGGAGAGGCCCGCGCATGGCGCAGTTGGATTCCTGGTTCCTGGGGTGGAGTACTATGAGTGTGAAGTGGAATGGTTCAATAATAACAGGTAGTTTTCTATCAATATTCCTCCAAATGTACATGTGATGCAGTGAAATATGAATAGTTAGAAGGCTTTTATTCTGAAATGCTACATCAGTTTGTTTTGAAAGTTTCTGGGTGAACCCCCGGGGTGAGGTACTATGAGTCTGAAGTGGAATGGTTCAATAATAACAGGTAGTTTTCTATCAATATTCCTCCAAATGTGCCAGGCCTTTTTGCATGGCAATTGTCTAACCCCGACTAGCACCTATACGGTGCCCGGAGAGGCCCGCGCATGGCGCAGTTGGATTCCTGGTCCAAAAGGGAGCAGAAAACGTATGGGGCCCTTTTCGCTCAGGAGTTTCGTTGCCGAACCATTGCAAATTGCCATACCCACATCTAGGGTTAGGGTTACGAAAATGAGTTTTTTTACGGTGCCCGGAGAGGCCCGCGCATGGCGCAGTTGGATTCCTGGTCCAAAAGGGAGCAGAAAACGTATGGGGCCCTTTTCGCTCAGGAGTTTCGTTGCCGAGCAATTGTCTAACCCCGACTAGCACCTAGGGTTAGGGTTACGAAAATGAGTTTTTTTACGGTGCCCGGAGAGGCCCGCGCATGGCGCAGTTGGATTCCTGGTCCAAAAGGGAGCAGAAAACGTATGGGGCCCTTTTCGCTCAGGAGTTTCGTTGCCGAGCAATTGTCTAACCCCGACTAGCACCTAGGGTTAGGGTTACGAAAATGAGGTTTTTTACGGTGCCCGGAGAGGCCCGCGCATGGCGCAGTTGGATTCCTGGTCCAAAAGGGAGCAGAAAACGTATGGGGCCCTTTTCGCTCAGGAGTTTCGTTGCCGAACCATTGCAAATTGCCATACCCACATCTAGGGTTAGGGTTACGAAAATGAGGTTTTTTACGGTGCCCGGAGAGGCCCGCGCATGGCGCAGTTGGATTCCTGGTCCAAAAGGGAGCAGAAAACGTATGGGGCCCTTTTCGCTCAGGAGTTTTGTTGCCGAACCATTGCAAATTGCCATACCCACATCTAGGGTTAGGGTTACGAAAATGAGGTTTTTTTACGGTGCCCGGAGAGGCCCGCGCATGGCGCAGTTGGATTCCTGGTTCCTGGGGTGGAGTACTATGAGTGTGAAGTGGAATGGTTCAATAATAACAGGTAGTTTTCTATCAATATTCCTCCAAATGTACATGTGATGCAGTGAAATATGAATAGTTAGAAGGCTTTTATTCTGAAATGCTACATCAGTTTGTTTTGAAAGTTTCTGGGTGAACCCCCGGGGTGAGGTACTATGAGTCTGAAGTGGAATGGTTCAATAATAACAGGTAGTTTTCTATCAATATTCCTCCAAATGTGCCAGGCCTTTTTGCATGGCAATTGTCTAACCCCGACTAGCACCTATACGGTGCCCGGAGAGGCCCGCGCATGGCGCAGTTGGATTCCTGGTCCAAAAGGGAGCAGAAAACGTATGGGGCCCTTTTCGCTCAGGAGTTTCGTTGCCGAGCAATTGTCTAACCCCGACTAGCACCTAGGGTTAGGGTTACGAAAATGAGTTTTTTTACGGTGCCCGGAGAGGCCCGCGCATGGCGCAGTTGGATTCCTGGTCCAAAAGGGAGCAGAAAACGTATGGGGCCCTTTTCGCTCAGGAGTTTCGTTGCCGAACCATTGCAAATTGCCATACCCACATCTAGGGTTAGGGTTACGAAAATGAGTTTTTTTACGGTGCCCGGAGAGGCCCGCGCATGGCGCAGTTGGATTCCTGGTCCAAAAGGGAGCAGAAAATGTATGGGGCCCTTTTCGCTCAGGAGTTTCGTTGCCGAGCAATTGTCTAACCCCGACTAGCACCTAGGGTTAGGGTTACGAAAATGAGTTTTTTTACGGTGCCCGGAGAGGCCCGCGCATGGCGCAGTTGGATTCCTGGTCCAAAAGGGAGCAGAAAACGTATGGGGCCCTTTTCGCTCAGGAGTTTCGTTGCCGAACCATTGCAAATTGCCATACCCACATCTAGGGTTAGGGTTACGAAAATGAGGTTTTTTACGGTGCCCGGAGAGGCCCGCGCATGGCGCAGTTGGATTCCTGGTCCAAAAGGGAGCAGAAAACGTATGGGGCCCTTTTCGCTCAGGAGTTTCGTTGCCGAGCAATTGTCTAACCCCGACTAGCACCTAGGGTTAGGGTTACGAAAATGAGGTTTTTTACGGTGCCCGGAGAGGCCCGCGCATGGCGCAGTTGGATTCCTGGTCCAAAAGGGAGCAGAAAACGTATGGGGCCCTTTTCGCTCAGGAGTTTCGTTGCCGAGCAATTGTCTAACCCCGACTAGCACCTAGGGTTAGGGTTACGAAAATGAGGTTTTTTACGGTGCCCGGAGAGGCCCGCGCATGGCGCAGTTGGATTCCTGGTCCAAAAGGGAGCAGAAAACGTATGGGGCCCTTTTCGCTCAGGAGTTTCGTTGCCGAGCAATTGTCTAACCCCGACTAGCACCTAGGGTTAGGGTTACAAAAATGAGTTTTTTTACGGTGCCCGGAGAGGCCCGCGCATGGCGCAGTTGGATTCCTGGTCCAAAAGGGAGCAGAAAACGTATGGGGCCCTTTTCGCTCAGGAGTTTCGTTGCCGAACCATTGCAAATTGCCATACCCACATCTAGGGTTAGGGTTACGAAAATGAGTTTTTTTACGGTGCCCGGAGAGGCCCGCGCATGGCGCAGTTGGATTCCTGGTCCAAAAGGGAGCAGAAAACGTATGGGGCCCTTTTCGCTCAGGAGTTTCGTTGCCGAACCATTGCAAATTGCCATACCCACATCTAGGGTTAGGGTTACGAAAATTAGTTTTTTTACGGTGCCCGGAGAGGCCCGCGCATGGCGCAGTTGGATTCCTGGTCCAAAAGGGAGCAGAAAACGTATGGGGCCCTTTTCGCTCAGGAGTTTCGTTGCCGAGCAATTGTCTAACCCCGACTAGCACCTAGGGTTAGGGTTACGAAAATGAGTTTTTTTACGGTGCCCGGAGAGGCCCGCGCATGGCGCAGTTGGATTCCTGGTCCAAAAGGGAGCAGAAAACGTATGGGGCCCTTTTCGCTCAGGAGTTTCGTTGCCGAACCATTGCAAATTGCCATACCCACATCTAGGGTTAGGGTTACGAAAATGAGTTTTTTTACGGTGCCCGGAGAGGCCCGCGCATGGCGCAGTTGGATTCCTGGTCCAAAAGGGAGCAGAAAACGTATGGGGCCCTTTTCGCTCAGGAGTTTCGTTGCCGAGCAATTGTCTAACCCCGACTAGCACCTAGGGTTAGGGTTACGAAAATGAGTTTTTTTACGGTGCCCGGAGAGGCCCGCGCATGGCGCAGTTGGATTCCTGGTCCAAAAGGGAGCAGAAAACGTATGGGGCCCTTTTCGCTCAGGAGTTTCGTTGCCGAGCAATTGTCTAACCCCGACTAGCACCTAGGGTTAGGGTTACGAAAATGAGGTTTTTTACGGTGCCCGGAGAGGCCCGCGCATGGCGCAGTTGGATTCCTGGTCCAAAAGGGAGCAGAAAACGTATGGGGCCCTTTTCGCTCAGGAGTTTCGTTGCCGAACCATTGCAAATTGCCATACCCACATCTAGGGTTAGGGTTACGAAAATGAGGTTTTTTACGGTGCCCGGAGAGGCCCGCGCATGGCGCAGTTGGATTCCTGGTCCAAAAGGGAGCAGAAAACGTATGGGGCCCTTTTCGCTCAGGAGTTTCGTTGCCGAACCATTGCAAATTGCCATACCCACATCTAGGGTTAGGGTTACGAAAATGAGGTTTTTTACGCTGCCCGGAGAGGCCCGCGCATGGCGCAGTTGGATTCCTGGTTCCTGGGGTGGAGTACTATGAGTGTGAAGTGGAATGGTTCAATAATAACAGGTAGTTTTCTATCAATATTCCTCCAAATGTACATGTGATGCAGTGAAATATGAATAGTTAGAAGGCTTTTATTCTGAAATGCTACATCAGTTTGTTTTGAAAGTTTCTGGGTGAACCCCCGGGGTGAGGTACTATGAGTCTGAAGTGGAATGGTTCAATAATAACAGGTAGTTTTCTATCAATATTCCTCCAAATGTGCCAGGCCTTTTTGCATGGCAATTGTCTAACCCCGACTAGCACCTATACGGTGCCCGGAGAGGCCCGCGCATGGCGCAGTTGGATTCCTGGTCCAAAAGGGAGCAGAAAACGTATGGGGCCCTTTTCGCTCAGGAGTTTCGTTGCCGAACCATTGCAAATTGCCATACCCACATCTAGGGTTAGGGTTACGAAAATGAGTTTTTTTACGGTGCCCGGAGAGGCCCGCGCATGGCGCAGTTGGATTCCTGGTCCAAAAGGGAGCAGAAAACGTATGGGGCCCTTTTCGCTCAGGAGTTTCGTTGCCGAGCAATTGTCTAACCCCGACTAGCACCTAGGGTTAGGGTTACGAAAATGAGTTTTTTTACGGTGCCCGGAGAGGCCCGCGCATGGCGCAGTTGGATTCCTGGTCCAAAAGGGAGCAGAAAACGTATGGGGCCCTTTTCGCTCAGGAGTTTCGTTGCCGAGCAATTGTCTAACCCCGACTAGCACCTAGGGTTAGGGTTACGAAAATGAGGTTTTTTACGGTGCCCGGAGAGGCCCGCGCATGGCGCAGTTGGATTCCTGGTCCAAAAGGGAGCAGAAAACGTATGGGGCCCTTTTCGCTCAGGAGTTTCGTTGCCGAACCATTGCAAATTGCCATACCCACATCTAGGGTTAGGGTTACGAAAATGAGGTTTTTTACGGTGCCCGGAGAGGCCCGCGCATGGCGCAGTTGGATTCCTGGTCCAAAAGGGAGCAGAAAACGTATGGGGCCCTTTTCGCTCAGGAGTTTCGTTGCCGAACCATTGCAAATTGCCATACCCACATCTAGGGTTAGGGTTACGAAAATGAGGTTTTTTACGCTGCCCGGAGAGGCCCGCGCATGGCGCAGTTGGATTCCTGGTTCCTGGGGTGGAGTACTATGAGTGTGAAGTGGAATGGTTCAATAATAACAGGTAGTTTTCTATCAATATTCCTCCAAATGTACATGTGATGCAGTGAAATATGAATAGTTAGAAGGCTTTTATTCTGAAATGCTACATCAGTTTGTTTTGAAAGTTTCTGGGTGAACCCCCGGGGTGAGGTACTATGAGTCTGAAGTGGAATGGTTCAATAATAACAGGTAGTTTTCTATCAATATTCCTCCAAATGTGCCAGGCCTTTTTGCATGGCAATTGTCTAACCCCGACTAGCACCTATACGGTGCCCGGAGAGGCCCGCGCATGGCGCAGTTGGATTCCTGGTCCAAAAGGGAGCAGAAAACGTATGGGGCCCTTTTCGCTCAGGAGTTTCGTTGCCGAACCATTGCAAATTGCCATACCCACATCTAGGGTTAGGGTTACGAAAATGAGTTTTTTTACGGTGCCCGGAGAGGCCCGCGCATGGCGCAGTTGGATTCCTGGTCCAAAAGGGAGCAGAAAACGTATGGGGCCCTTTTCGCTCAGGAGTTTCGTTGCCGAGCAATTGTCTAACCCCGACTAGCACCTAGGGTTAGGGTTACGAAAATGAGTTTTTTTACGGTGCCCGGAGAGGCCCGCGCATGGCGCAGTTGGATTCCTGGTCCAAAAGGGAGCAGAAAACGTATGGGGCCCTTTTCGCTCAGGAGTTTCGTTGCCGAGCAATTGTCTAACCCCGACTAGCACCTAGGGTTAGGGTTACGAAAATGAGGTTTTTTACGGTGCCCGGAGAGGCCCGCGCATGGCGCAGTTGGATTCCTGGTCCAAAAGGGAGCAGAAAACGTATGGGGCCCTTTTCGCTCAGGAGTTTCGTTGCCGAACCATTGCAAATTGCCATACCCACATCTAGGGTTAGGGTTACGAAAATGAGGTTTTTTACGGTGCCCGGAGAGGCCCGCGCATGGCGCAGTTGGATTCCTGGTCCAAAAGGGAGCAGAAAACGTATGGGGCCCTTTTCGCTCAGGAGTTTTGTTGCCGAACCATTGCAAATTGCCATACCCACATCTAGGGTTAGGGTTACGAAAATGAGGTTTTTTTACGGTGCCCGGAGAGGCCCGCGCATGGCGCAGTTGGATTCCTGGTTCCTGGGGTGGAGTACTATGAGTGTGAAGTGGAATGGTTCAATAATAACAGGTAGTTTTCTATCAATATTCCTCCAAATGTACATGTGATGCAGTGAAATATGAATAGTTAGAAGGCTTTTATTCTGAAATGCTACATCAGTTTGTTTTGAAAGTTTCTGGGTGAACCCCCGGGGTGAGGTACTATGAGTCTGAAGTGGAATGGTTCAATAATAACAGGTAGTTTTCTATCAATATTCCTCCAAATGTGCCAGGCCTTTTTGCATGGCAATTGTCTAACCCCGACTAGCACCTATACGGTGCCCGGAGAGGCCCGCGCATGGCGCAGTTGGATTCCTGGTCCAAAAGGGAGCAGAAAACGTATGGGGCCCTTTTCGCTCAGGAGTTTCGTTGCCGAGCAATTGTCTAACCCCGACTAGCACCTAGGGTTAGGGTTACGAAAATGAGGTTTTTTACGGTGCCCGGAGAGGCCTGCGCATGGCGCAGTTGGATTCCTGGTCCAAAAGGGAGCAGAAAACGTATGGGGCCCTTTTCGCTCAGGAGTTTCGTTGCCGAGCAATTGTCTAACCCCGACTAGCACCTAGGGTTAGGGTTACAAAAATGAGTTTTTTTACGGTGCCCGGAGAGGCCCGCGCATGGCGCAGTTGGATTCCTGGTCCAAAAGGGAGCAGAAAACGTATGGGGCCCTTTTCGCTCAGGAGTTTCGTTGCCGAACCATTGCAAATTGCCATACCCACATCTAGGGTTAGGGTTACGAAAATGAGTTTTTTTACGGTGCCCGGAGAGGCCCGCGCATGGCGCAGTTGGATTCCTGGTTCCTGGGGTGGAGTACTATGAGTGTGAAGTGGAATGGTTCAATAATAACAGGTAGTTTTCTATCAATATTCCTCCAAATGTACATGTGATGCAGTGAAATATGAATAGTTAGAAGGCTTTTATTCTGAAATGCTACATCAGTTTGTTTTGAAAGTTTCTGGGTGAACCCCCGGGGTGAGGTACTATGAGTCTGAAGTGGAATGGTTCAATAATAACAGGTAGTTTTCTATCAATATTCCTCCAAATGTGCCAGGCCTTTTTGCATGGCAATTGTCTAACCCCGACTAGCACCTATACGGTGCCCGGAGAGGCCCGCGCATGGCGCAGTTGGATTCCTGGTCCAAAAGGGAGCAGAAAACGTATGGGGCCCTTTTCGCTCAGGAGTTTCGTTGCCGAACCATTGCAAATTGCCATACCCACATCTAGGGTTAGGGTTACGAAAATGAGTTTTTTTACGGTGCCCGGAGAGGCCCGCGCATGGCGCAGTTGGATTCCTGGTCCAAAAGGGAGCAGAAAACGTATGGGGCCCTTTTCGCTCAGGAGTTTCGTTGCCGAGCAATTGTCTAACCCCGACTAGCACCTAGGGTTAGGGTTACGAAAATGAGTTTTTTTACGGTGCCCGGAGAGGCCCGCGCATGGCGCAGTTGGATTCCTGGTCCAAAAGGGAGCAGAAAACGTATGGGGCCCTTTTCGCTCAGGAGTTTTGTTGCCGAGCAATTGTCTAACCCCGACTAGCACCTAGGGTTAGGGTTACGAAAATGAGGTTTTTTACGGTGCCCGGAGAGGCCCGCGCATGGCGCAGTTGGATTCCTGGTCCAAAAGGGAGCAGAAAACGTATGGGGCCCTTTTCGCTCAGGAGTTTCGTTGCCGAACCATTGCAAATTGCCATACCCACATCTAGGGTTAGGGTTACGAAAATGAGGTTTTTTACGGTGCCCGGAGAGGCCCGCGCATGGCGCAGTTGGATTCCTGGTCCAAAAGGGAGCAGAAAACGTATGGGGCCCTTTTCGCTCAGGAGTTTTGTTGCCGAACCATTGCAAATTGCCATACCCACATCTAGGGTTAGGGTTACGAAAATGAGGTTTTTTTACGGTGCCCGGAGAGGCCCGCGCATGGCGCAGTTGGATTCCTGGTTCCTGGGGTGGAGTACTATGAGTGTGAAGTGGAATGGTTCAATAATAACAGGTAGTTTTCTATCAATATTCCTCCAAATGTACATGTGATGCAGTGAAATATGAATAGTTAGAAGGCTTTTATTCTGAAATGCTACATCAGTTTGTTTTGAAAGTTTCTGGGTGAACCCCCGGGGTGAGGTACTATGAGTCTGAAGTGGAATGGTTCAATAATAACAGGTAGTTTTCTATCAATATTCCTCCAAATGTGCCAGGCCTTTTTGCATGGCAATTGTCTAACCCCGACTAGCACCTATACGGTGCCCGGAGAGGCCCGCGCATGGCGCAGTTGGATTCCTGGTCCAAAAGGGAGCAGAAAACGTATGGGGCCCTTTTCGCTCAGGAGTTTCGTTGCCGAGCAATTGTCTAACCCCGACTAGCACCTAGGGTTAGGGTTACGAAAATGAGTTTTTTTACGGTGCCCGGAGAGGCCCGCGCATGGCGCAGTTGGATTCCTGGTCCAAAAGGGAGCAGAAAACGTATGGGGCCCTTTTCGCTCAGGAGTTTCTTTGCCGAACCATTGCAAATTGCCATACCCACATCTAGGGTTAGGGTTACGAAAATGAGGTTTTTTACGGTGCCCGGAGAGGCCCGCGCATGGCGCAGTTGGATTCCTGGTCCAAAAGGGAGCAGAAAACGTATGGGGCCCTTTTCGCTCAGGAGTTTCGTTGCCGAGCAATTGTCTAACCCCGACTAGCACCTAGGGTTAGGGTTACGAAAATGAGGTTTTTTACGGTGCCCGGAGAGGCCCGCGCATGGCGCAGTTGGATTCCTGGTCCAAAAGGGAGCAGAAAACGTATGGGGCCCTTTTCGCTCAGGAGTTTCGTTGCCGAACCATTGCAAATTGCCATACCCACATCTAGGGTTAGGGTTACGAAAATGAGTTTTTTTACGGTGCCCGGAGAGGCCCGCGCATGGCGCAGTTGGATTCCTGGTCCAAAAGGGAGCAGAAAATGTATGGGGCCCTTTTCGCTCAGGAGTTTCGTTGCCGAGCAATTGTCTAACCCCGACTAGCACCTAGGGTTAGGGTTACGAAAATGAGTTTTTTTACGGTGCCCGGAGAGGCCCGCGCATGGCGCAGTTGGATTCCTGGTCCAAAAGGGAGCAGAAAACGTATGGGGCCCTTTTCGCTCAGGAGTTTCGTTGCCGAACCATTGCAAATTGCCATACCCACATCTAGGGTTAGGGTTACGAAAATGAGTTTTTTTACGGTGCCCGGAGAGGCCCGCGCATGGCGCAGTTGGATTCCTGGTCCAAAAGGGAGCAGAAAACGTATGGGGCCCTTTTCGCTCAGGAGTTTCGTTGCCGAGCAATTGTCTAACCCCGACTAGCACCTAGGGTTAGGGTTACGAAAATGAGTTTTTTTTACGGTGCCCGGAGAGGCCCGCGCATGGCGCAGTTGGATTCCTGGTCCAAAAGGGAGCAGAAAACGTATGGGGCCCTTTTCGCTCAGGAGTTTCGTTGCCGAACCATTGCAAATTGCCATACCCACATCTAGGGTTAGGGTTACGAAAATGAGGTTTTTTACGGTGCCCGGAGAGGCCCGCGCATGGCGCAGTTGGATTCCTGGTCCAAAAGGGAGCAGAAAACGTATGGGGCCCTTTTCGCTCAGGAGTTTCGTTGCCGAGCAATTGTCTAACCCCGACTAGCACCTAGGGTTAGGGTTACGAAAATGAGTTTTTTTACGGTGCCCGGAGAGGCCCGCGCATGGCGCAGTTGGATTCCTCGTCCAAAAGGGAGCAGAAAACGTATGGGGCCCTTTTCGCTCAGGAGTTTCGTTGCCGAACCATTGCAAATTGCCATACCCACATCTAGGGTTAGGGTTACGAAAATGAGGTTTTTTACGGTGCCCGGAGAGGCCCGCGCATGGCGCAGTTGGATTCCTGGTCCAAAAGGGAGCAGAAAACGTATGGGGCCCTTTTCGCTCAGGAGTTTCGTTGCCGAGCAATTGTCTAACCCCGACTAGCACCTAGGGTTAGGGTTACGAAAATGAGGTTTTTTACGGTGCCCGGAGAGGCCCGCGCATGGCGCAGTTGGATTCCTGGTCCAAAAGGGAGCAGAAAACGTATGGGGCCCTTTTCGCTCAGGAGTTTCGTTGCCGAACCATTGCAAATTGCCATACCCACATCTAGGGTTAGGGTTACGAAAATGAGGTTTTTTACGGTGCCCGGAGAGGCCCGCGCATGGCGCAGTTGGATTCCTGGTCCAAAAGGGAGCAGAAAACGTATGGGGCCCTTTTCGCTCAGGAGTTTCGTTGCCGAGCAATTGTCTAACCCCGACTAGCACCTAGGGTTAGGGTTACGAAAATGAGGTTTTTTACGGTGCCCGGAGAGGCCCGCGCATGGCGCAGTTGGATTCCTGGTCCAAAAGGGAGCAGAAAACGTATGGGGCCCTTTTCGCTCAGGAGTTTCGTTGCCGAACCATTGCAAATTGCCATACCCACATCTAGGGTTAGGGTTACGAAAATGAGTTTTTTTTACGGTGCCCGGAGAGGCCCGCGCATGGCGCAGTTGGATTCCTGGTCCAAAAGGGAGCAGAAAACGTATGGGGCCCTTTTCGCTCAGGAGTTTCGTTGCCGAGCAATTGTCTAACCCCGACTAGCACCTAGGGTAAGGGTTACGAAAATGAGTTTTTTTACGGTGCCCGGAGAGGCCCGCGCATGGCGCAGTTGGATTCCTGGTCCAAAAGGGAGCAGAAAACGTATGGGGCCCTTTTCGCTCAGGAGTTTCGTTGCCGAACCATTGCAAATTGCCATACCCACATCTAGGGTTAGGGTTACGAAAATGAGGTTTTTTACGGTGCCCGGAGAGGCCCGCGCATGGCGCAGTTGGATTCCTGGTTCCTGGGGTGGAGTACTATGAGTGTGAAGTGGAATGGTTCAATAATAACAGGTAGTTTTCTATCAATATTCCTCCAAATGTACATGTGATGCAGTGAAATATGAATAGTTAGAAGGCTTTTATTCTGAAATGCTACATCAGTTTGTTTTGAAAGTTTCTGGGTGAACCCCCGGGGTGAGGTACTATGAGTCTGAAGTGGAATGGTTCAATAATAACAGGTAGTTTTCTATCAATATTCCTCCAAATGTGCCAGGCCTTTTTGCATGGCAATTGTCTAACCCCGACTAGCACCTATACGGTGCCCGGAGAGGCCCGCGCATGGCGCAGTTGGATTCCTGGTCCAAAAGGGAGCAGAAAACGTATGGGGCCCTTTTCGCTCAGGAGTTTCGTTGCCGAACCATTGCAAATTGCCATACCCACATCTAGGGTTAGGGTTACGAAAATGAGTTTTTTTACGGTGCCCGGAGAGGCCCGCGCATGGCGCAGTTGGATTCCTGGTCCAAAAGGGAGCAGAAAACGTATGGGGCCCTTTTCGCTCAGGAGTTTCGTTGCCGAGCAATTGTCTAACCCCGACTAGCACCTAGGGTTAGGGTTACGAAAATGAGGTTTTTTACGGTGCCCGGAGAGGCCCGCGCATGGCGCAGTTGGATTCCTGGTCCAAAAGGGAGCAGAAAACGTATGGGGCCCTTTTCGCTCAGGAGTTTCGTTGCCGAACCATTGCAAATTGCCATACCCACATCTAGGGTTAGGGTTACGAAAATGAGTTTTTTTACGGTGCCCGGAGAGGCCCGCGCATGGCGCAGTTGGATTCCTGGTCCAAAAGGGAGCAGAAAATGTATGGGGCCCTTTTCGCTCAGGAGTTTCGTTGCCGAGCAATTGTCTAACCCCGACTAGCACCTAGGGTTAGGGTTACGAAAATGAGTTTTTTTACGGTGCCCGGAGAGGCCCGCGCATGGCGCAGTTGGATTCCTGGTCCAAAAGGGAGCAGAAAACGTATGGGGCCCTTTTCGCTCAGGAGTTTCGTTGCCGAACCATTGCAAATTGCCATACCCACATCTAGGGTTAGGGTTACGAAAATGAGTTTTTTTACGGTGCCCGGAGAGGCCCGCGCATGGCGCAGTTGGATTCCTGGTCCAAAAGGGAGCAGAAAACGTATGGGGCCCTTTTCGCTCAGGAGTTTCGTTGCCGAGCAATTGTCTAACCCCGACTAGCACCTAGGGTTAGGGTTACGAAAATGAGGTTTTTTACGGTGCCCGGAGAGGCCCGCGCATGGCGCAGTTGGATTCCTGGTCCAAAAGGGAGCAGAAAACGTATGGGGCCCTTTTCGCTCAGGAGTTTCGTTGCCGAACCATTGCAAATTGCCATACCCACATCTAGGGTTAGGGTTACGAAAATGAGTTTTTTTACGGTGCCCGGAGAGGCCCGCGCATGGCGCAGTTGGATTCCTGGTCCAAAAGGGAGCAGAAAACGTATGGGGCCCTTTTCGCTCAGGAGTTTCGTTGCCGAGCAATTGTCTAACCCCGACTAGCACCTAGGGTTAGGGTTACGAAAATGAGTTTTTTTACGGTGCCCGGAGAGGCCCGCGCATGGCGCAGTTGGATTCCTGGTCCAAAAGGGAGCAGAAAACGTATGGGGCCCTTTTCGCTCAGGAGTTTCGTTGCCGAACCATTGCAAATTGCCATACCCACATCTAGGGTTAGGGTTACGAAAATGAGGTTTTTTACGGTGCCCGGAGAGGCCCGCGCATGGCGCAGTTGGATTCCTGGTCCAAAAGGGAGCAGAAAACGTATGGGGCCCTTTTCGCTCAGGAGTTTCGTTGCCGAACCATTGCAAATTGCCATACCCACATCTAGGGTTAGGGTTACGAAAATGAGGTTTTTTACGGTGCCCGGAGAGGCCCGCGCATGGCGCAGTTGGATTCCTGGTCCAAAAGGGAGCAGAAAACGTATGGGGCCCTTTTCGCTCAGGAGTTTCGTTGCCGAACCATTGCAAATTGCCATACCCACATCTAGGGTTAGGGTTACGAAAATGAGTTTTTTTACGGTGCCCGGAGAGGCCCGCGCATGGCGCAGTTGGATTCCTGGTCCAAAAGGGAGCAGAAAACGTATGGGGCCCTTTTCGCTCAGGAGTTTCGTTGCCGAACCATTGCAAATTGCCATACCCACATCTAGGGTTAGGGTTACGAAAATGAGTTTTTTTACGGTGCCCGGAGAGGCCCGCGCATGGCGCAGTTGGATTCCTGGTCCAAAAGGGAGCAGAAAACGTATGGGGCCCTTTTCGCTCAGGAGTTTCGTTGCCGAGCAATTGTCTAACCCCGACTAGCACCTAGGGTTAGGGTTACGAAAATGAGTTTTTTTACGGTGCCCGGAGAGGCCCGCGCATGGCGCAGTTGGATTCCTGGTCCAAAAGGGAGCAGAAAACGTATGGGGCCCTTTTCGCTCAGGAGTTTCGTTGCCGAACCATTGCAAATTGCCATACCCACATCTAGGGTTAGGGTTACGAAAATGAGGTTTTTTACGGTGCCCGGAGAGGCCCGCGCATGGCGCAGTTGGATTCCTGGTCCAAAAGGGAGCAGAAAACGTATGGGGCCCTTTTCGCTCAGGAGTTTCGTTGCCGAACCATTGCAAATTGCCATACCCACATCTAGGGTTAGGGTTACGAAAATGAGGTTTTTTACGGTGCCCGGAGAGGCCCGCGCATGGCGCAGTTGGATTCCTGGTCCAAAAGGGAGCAGAAAACGTATGGGGCCCTTTTCGCTCAGGAGTTTCGTTGCCGAACCATTGCAAATTGCCATACCCACATCTAGGGTTAGGGTTACGAAAATGAGTTTTTTTACGGTGCCCGGAGAGGCCCGCGCATGGCGCAGTTGGATTCCTGGTCCAAAAGGGAGCAGAAAACGTATGGGGCCCTTTTCGCTCAGGAGTTTCGTTGCCGAACCATTGCAAATTGCCATACCCACATCTAGGGTTAGGGTTACGAAAATGAGGTTTTTTACGGTGCCCGGAGAGGCCCGCGCATGGCGCAGTTGGATTCCTGGTCCAAAAGGGAGCAGAAAACGTATGGGGCCCTTTTCGCTCAGGAGTTTCGTTGCCGAGCAATTGTCTAACCCCGACTAGCACCTAGGGTTAGGGTTACGAAAATGAGGTTTTTTACGGTGCCCGGAGAGGCCCGCGCATGGCGCAGTTGGATTCCTGGTCCAAAAGGGAGCAGAAAACGTATGGGGCCCTTTTCGCTCAGGAGTTTCGTTGCCGAACCATTGCAAATTGCCATACCCACATCTAGGGTTAGGGTTACGAAAATGAGTTTTTTTACGGTGCCCGGAGAGGCCCGCGCATGGCGCAGTTGGATTCCTGGTCCAAAAGGGAGCAGAAAATGTATGGGGCCCTTTTCGCTCAGGAGTTTCGTTGCCGAGCAATTGTCTAACCCCGACTAGCACCTAGGGTTAGGGTTACGAAAATGAGTTTTTTTACGGTGCCCGGAGAGGCCCGCGCATGGCGCAGTTGGATTCCTGGTCCAAAAGGGAGCAGAAAACGTATGGGGCCCTTTTCGCTCAGGAGTTTCGTTGCCGAACCATTGCAAATTGCCATACCCACATCTAGGGTTAGGGTTACGAAAATGAGGTTTTTTACGGTGCCCGGAGAGGCCCGCGCATGGCGCAGTTGGATTCCTGGTCCAAAAGGGAGCAGAAAACGTATGGGGCCCTTTTCGCTCAGGAGTTTCGTTGCCGAGCAATTGTCTAACCCCGACTAGCACCTAGGGTTAGGGTTACGAAAATGAGGTTTTTTACGGTGCCCGGAGAGGCCCGCGCATGGCGCAGTTGGATTCCTGGTCCAAAAGGGAGCAGAAAACGTATGGGGCCCTTTTCGCTCAGGAGTTTCGTTGCCGAACCATTGCAAATTGCCATACCCACATCTAGGGTTAGGGTTACGAAAATGAGTTTTTTTACGGTGCCCGGAGAGGCCCGCGCATGGCGCAGTTGGATTCCTGGTCCAAAAGGGAGCAGAAAACGTATGGGGCCCTTTTCGCTCAGGAGTTTCGTTGCCGAGCAATTGTCTAACCCCGACTAGCACCTAGGGTTAGGGTTACGAAAATGAGGTTTTTTACGGTGCCCGGAGAGGCCCGCGCATGGCGCAGTTGGATTCCTGGTCCAAAAGGGAGCAGAAAACGTATGGGGCCCTTTTCGCTCAGGAGTTTCGTTGCCGAACCATTGCAAATTGCCATACCCACATCTAGGGTTAGGGTTATGAAAATGAGGTTTTTTACGGTGCCCGGAGAGGCCCGCGCATGGCGCAGTTGGATTCCTGGTCCAAAAGGGAGCAGAAAACGTATGGGGCCCTTTTCGCTCAGGAGTTTTGTTGCCGAACCATTGCAAATTGCCATACCCACATCTAGGGTTAGGGTTACGAAAATGAGGTTTTTTACGGTGCCCGGAGAGGCCCGCGCATGGCGCAGTTGGATTCCTGGTTCCTGGGGTGGAGTACTATGAGTGTGAAGTGGAATGGTTCAATAATAACAGGTAGTTTTCTATCAATATTCCTCCAAATGTACATGTGATGCAGTGAAATATGAATAGTTAGAAGGCTTTTATTCTGAAATGCTACATCAGTTTGTTTTGAAAGTTTCTGGGTGAACCCCCGGGGTGAGGTACTATGAGTCTGAAGTGGAATGGTTCAATAATAACAGGTAGTTTTCTATCAATATTCCTCCAAATGTGCCAGGCCTTTTTGCATGGCAATTGTCTAACCCCGACTAGCACCTATACGGTGCCCGGAGAGGCCCGCGCATGGCGCAGTTGGATTCCTGGTCCAAAAGGGAGCAGAAAACGTATGGGGCCCTTTTCGCTCAGGAGTTTCGTTGCCGAACCATTGCAAATTGCCATACCCACATCTAGGGTTAGGGTTACGAAAATGAGTTTTTTTACGGTGCCCGGAGAGGCCCGCGCATGGCGCAGTTGGATTCCTGGTCCAAAAGGGAGCAGAAAACGTATGGGGCCCTTTTCGCTCAGGAGTTTCGTTGCCGAGCAATTGTCTAACCCCGACTAGCACCTAGGGTTAGGGTTACGAAAATGAGGTTTTTTACGGTGCCCGGAGAGGCCCGCGCATGGCGCAGTTGGATTCCTGGTCCAAAAGGGAGCAGAAAACGTATGGGGCCCTTTTCGCTCAGGAGTTTCGTTGCCGAACCATTGCAAATTGCCATACCCACATCTAGGGTTAGGGTTACGAAAATGAGGTTTTTTACGGTGCCCGGAGAGGCCCGCGCATGGCGCAGTTGGATTCCTGGTCCAAAAGGGAGCAGAAAACGTATGGGGCCCTTTTCGCTCAGGAGTTTCGTTGCCGAGCAATTGTCTAACCCCGACTAGCACCTAGGGTTAGGGTTACGAAAATGAGGTTTTTTACGGTGCCCGGAGAGGCCCGCGCATGGCGCAGTTGGATTCCTGGTCCAAAAGGGAGCAGAAAACGTATGGGGCCCTTTTCGCTCAGGAGTTTCGTTGCCGAACCATTGCAAATTGCCATACCCACATCTAGGGTTAGGGTTACGAAAATGAGTTTTTTTACGGTGCCCGGAGAGGCCCGCGCATGGCGCAGTTGGATTCCTGGTCCAAAAGGGAGCAGAAAACGTATGGGGCCCTTTTCGCTCAGGAGTTTCGTTGCCGAGCAATTGTCTAACCCCGACTAGCACCTAGGGTTAGGGTTACGAAAATGAGGTTTTTTACGGTGCCCGGAGAGGCCCGCGCATGGCGCAGTTGGATTCCTGGTCCAAAAGGGAGCAGAAAACGTATGGGGCCCTTTTCGCTCAGGAGTTTCGTTGCCGAACCATTGCAAATTGCCATACCCACATCTAGGGTTAGGGTTACGAAAATGAGGTTTTTTACGGTGCCCGGAGAGGCCCGCGCATGGCGCAGTTGGATTCCTGGTCCAAAAGGGAGCAGAAAACGTATGGGGCCCTTTTCGCTCAGGAGTTTTGTTGCCGAGCAATTGTCTAACCCCGACTAGCACCTAGGGTTAGGGTTACGAAAATGAGTTTTTTTACGGTGCCCGGAGAGGCCCGCGCATGGCGCAGTTGGATTCCTGGTCCAAAAGGGAGCAGAAAACGTATGGGGCCCTTTTCGCTCAGGAGTTTCGTTGCCGAGCAATTGTCTAACCCCGACTAGCACCTAGGGTTAGGGTTACGAAAATGAGGTTTTTTACGGTGCCCGGAGAGGCCCGCGCATGGCGCAGTTGGATTCCTGGTCCAAAAGGGAGCAGAAAACGTATGGGGCCCTTTTCGCTCAGGAGTTTCGTTGCCGAACCATTGCAAATTGCCATACCCACATCTAGGGTTAGGGTTACGAAAATGAGTTTTTTTACGGTGCCCGGAGAGGCCCGCGCATGGCGCAGTTGGATTCCTGGTCCAAAAGGGAGCAGAAAACGTATGGGGCCCTTTTCGCTCAGGAGTTTCGTTGCCGAACCATTGCAAATTGCCATACCCACATCTAGGGTTAGGGTTACGAAAATGAGGTTTTTTACGGTGCCCGGAGAGGCCCGCGCATGGCGCAGTTGGATTCCTGGTCCAAAAGGGAGCAGAAAACGTATGGGGCCCTTTTCGCTCAGGAGTTTCGTTGCCGAGCAATTGTCTAACCCCGACTAGCACCTAGGGTTAGGGTTACGAAAATGAGGTTTTTTACGGTGCCCGGAGAGGCCCGCGCATGGCGCAGTTGGATTCCTGGTCCAAAAGGGAGCAGAAAACGTATGGGGCCCTTTTCGCTCAGGAGTTTCGTTGCCGAACCATTGCAAATTGCCATACCCACATCTAGGGTTAGGGTTACGAAAATGAGGTTTTTTACGGTGCCCGGAGAGGCCCGCGCATGGCGCAGTTGGATTCCTGGTCCAAAAGGGAGCAGAAAACGTATGGGGCCCTTTTCGCTCAGGAGTTTTGTTGCCGAGCAATTGTCTAACCCCGACTAGCACCTAGGGTTAGGGTTACGAAAATGAGTTTTTTTACGGTGCCCGGAGAGGCCCGCGCATGGCGCAGTTGGATTCCTGGTCCAAAAGGGAGCAGAAAACGTATGGGGCCCTTTTCGCTCAGGAGTTTCGTTGCCGAGCAATTGTCTAACCCCGACTAGCACCTAGGGTTAGGGTTACGAAAATGAGGTTTTTTACGGTGCCCGGAGAGGCCCGCGCATGGCGCAGTTGGATTCCTGGTCCAAAAGGGAGCAGAAAACGTATGGGGCCCTTTTCGCTCAGGAGTTTCGTTGCCGAACCATTGCAAATTGCCATACCCACATCTAGGGTTAGGGTTACGAAAATGAGTTTTTTTACGGTGCCCGGAGAGGCCCGCGCATGGCGCAGTTGGATTCCTGGTCCAAAAGGGAGCAGAAAACGTATGGGGCCCTTTTCGCTCAGGAGTTTCGTTGCCGAACCATTGCAAATTGCCATACCCACATCTAGGGTTAGGGTTACGAAAATGAGGTTTTTTACGGTGCCCGGAGAGGCCCGCGCATGGCGCAGTTGGATTCCTGGTCCAAAAGGGAGCAGAAAACGTATGGGGCCCTTTTCGCTCAGGAGTTTCGTTGCCGAGCAATTGTCTAACCCCGACTAGCACCTAGGGTTAGGGTTACGAAAATGAGGTTTTTTACGGTGCCCGGAGAGGCCCGCGCATGGCGCAGTTGGATTCCTGGTCCAAAAGGGAGCAGAAAACGTATGGGGCCCTTTTCGCTCAGGAGTTTCGTTGCCGAACCATTGCAAATTGCCATACCCACATCTAGGGTTAGGGTTACGAAAATGAGGTTTTTTACGGTGCCCGGAGAGGCCCGCGCATGGCGCAGTTGGATTCCTGGTCCAAAAGGGAGCAGAAAATGTATGGGGCCCTTTTCGCTCAGGAGTTTCGTTGCCGAGCAATTGTCTAACCCCGACTAGCACCTAGGGTTAGGGTTACGAAAATGAGTTTTTTTACGGTGCCCGGAGAGGCCCGCGCATGGCGCAGTTGGATTCCTGGTCCAAAAGGGAGCAGAAAACGTATGGGGCCCTTTTCGCTCAGGAGTTTCGTTGCCGAACCATTGCAAATTGCCATACCCACATCTAGGGTTAGGGTTACGAAAATGAGGTTTTTTACGGTGCCCGGAGAGGCCCGCGCATGGCGCAGTTGGATTCCTGGTCCAAAAGGGAGCAGAAAACGTATGGGGCCCTTTTCGCTCAGGAGTTTCGTTGCCGAGCAATTGTCTAACCCCGACTAGCACCTAGGGTTAGGGTTACGAAAATGAGTTTTTTTACGGTGCCCGGAGAGGCCCGCGCATGGCGCAGTTGGATTCCTGGTCCAAAAGGGAGCAGAAAACGTATGGGGCCCTTTTCGCTCAGGAGTTTCGTTGCCGAGCAATTGTCTAACCCCGACTAGCACCTAGGGTTAGGGTTACGAAAATGAGTTTTTTTACGGTGCCCGGAGAGGCCCGCGCATGGCGCAGTTGGATTCCTGGTCCAAAAGGGAGCAGAAAACGTATGGGGCCCTTTTCGCTCAGGAGTTTCGTTGCCGAACCATTGCAAATTGCCATACCCACATCTAGGGTTAGGGTTACGAAAATGAGGTTTTTTACGGTGCCCGGAGAGGCCCGCGCATGGCGCAGTTGGATTCCTGGTCCAAAAGGGAGCAGAAAACGTATGGGGCCCTTTTCGCTCAGGAGTTTCGTTGCCGAGCAATTGTCTAACCCTGACTAGCACCTAGGGTTAGGGTTACGAAAATGAGGTTTTTTACGGTGCCCGGAGAGGCCCGTGCATGGCGCAGTTGGATTCCTGGTCCAAAAGGGAGCAGAAAACGTATGGGGCCCTTTTCGCTCAGGAGTTTCGTTGCCGAACCATTGCAAATTGCCATACCCACATCTAGGGTTAGGGTTACGAAAATGAGGTTTTTTACGGTGCCCGGAGAGGCCCGCGCATGGCGCAGTTGGATTCCTGGTTCCTGGGGTGGAGTACTATGAGTGTGAAGTGGAATGGTTCAATAATAACAGGTAGTTTTCTATCAATATTCCTCCAAATGTACATGTGATGCAGTGAAATATGAATAGTTAGAAGGCTTTTATTCTGAAATGCTACATCAGTTTGTTTTGAAAGTTTCTGGGTGAACCCCCGGGGTGAGGTACTATGAGTCTGAAGTGGAATGGTTCAATAATAACAGGTAGTTTTCTATCAATATTCCTCCAAATGTGCCAGGCCTTTTTGCATGGCAATTGTCTAACCCCGACTAGCACCTATACGGTGCCCGGAGAGGCCCGCGCATGGCGCAGTTGGATTCCTGGTCCAAAAGGGAGCAGAAAACGTATGGGGCCCTTTTCGCTCAGGAGTTTCGTTGCCGAACCATTGCAAATTGCCATACCCACATCTAGGGTTAGGGTTACGAAAATGAGTTTTTTTACGGTGCCCGGAGAGGCCCGCGCATGGCGCAGTTGGATTCCTGGTCCAAAAGGGAGCAGAAAACGTATGGGGCCCTTTTCGCTCAGGAGTTTCGTTGCCGAACCATTGCAAATTGCCATACTCACATCTAGGGTTAGGGTTACGAAAATGAGTTTTTTTACGGTGCCCGGAGAGGCCCGCGCATGGCGCAGTTGGATTCCTGGTCCAAAAGGGAGCAGAAAACGTATGGGGCCCTTTTCGCTCAGGAGTTTCGTTGCCGAGCAATTGTCTAACCCCGACTAGCACCTAGGGTTAGGGTTACGAAAATGAGTTTTTTTTACGGTGCCCGGAGAGGCCCGCGCATGGCGCAGTTGGATTCCTGGTCCAAAAGGGAGCAGAAAACGTATGGGGCCCTTTTCGCTCAGGAGTTTCGTTGCCGAACCATTGCAAATTGCCATACCCACATCTAGGGTTAGGGTTACGAAAATGAGGTTTTTTACGGTGCCCGGAGAGGCCCGCGCATGGCGCAGTTGGATTCCTGGTCCAAAAGGGAGCAGAAAACGTATGGGGCCCTTTTCGCTCAGGAGTTTCGTTGCCGAGCAATTGTCTAACCCCGACTAGCACCTAGGGTTAGGGTTACGAAAATGAGGTTTTTTACGGTGCCCGGAGAGGCCCGCGCATGGCGCAGTTGGATTCCTGGTCCAAAAGGGAGCAGAAAACGTATGGGGCCCTTTTCGCTCAGGAGTTTCGTTGCCGAACCATTGCAAATTGCCATACCCACATCTAGGGTTAGGGTTACGAAAATGAGGTTTTTTACGGTGCCCGGAGAGGCCCGCGCATGGCGCAGTTGGATTCCTGGTCCAAAAGGGAGCAGAAAACGTATGGGGCCCTTTTCGCTCAGGAGTTTCGTTGCCGAGCAATTGTCTAACCCCGACTAGCACCTAGGGTTAGGGTTACGAAAATGAGTTTTTTTACGGTGCCCGGAGAGGCCCGCGCATGGCGCAGTTGGATTCCTCGTCCAAAAGGGAGCAGAAAACGTATGGGGCCCTTTTCGCTCAGGAGTTTCGTTGCCGAACCATTGCAAATTGCCATACCCACATCTAGGGTTAGGGTTACGAAAATGAGGTTTTTTACGGTGCCCGGAGAGGCCCGCGCATGGCGCAGTTGGATTCCTGGTCCAAAAGGGAGCAGAAAACGTATGGGGCCCTTTTCGCTCAGGAGTTTCGTTGCCGAGCAATTGTCTAACCCCGACTAGCACCTAGGGTTAGGGTTACGAAAATGAGGTTTTTTACGGTGCCCGGAGAGGCCCGCGCATGGCGCAGTTGGATTCCTGGTCCAAAAGGGAGCAGAAAACGTATGGGGCCCTTTTCGCTCAGGAGTTTCGTTGCCGAACCATTGCAAATTGCCATACCCACATCTAGGGTTAGGGTTACGAAAATGAGGTTTTTTACGGTGCCCGGAGAGGCCCGCGCATGGCGCAGTTGGATTCCTGGTTCCTGGGGTGGAGTACTATGAGTGTGAAGTGGAATGGTTCAATAATAACAGGTAGTTTTCTATCAATATTCCTCCAAATGTACATGTGATGCAGTGAAATATGAATAGTTAGAAGGCTTTTATTCTGAAATGCTACATCAGTTTGTTTTGAAAGTTTCTGGGTGAACCCCCGGGGTGAGGTACTATGAGTCTGAAGTGGAATGGTTCAATAATAACAGGTAGTTTTCTATCAATATTCCTCCAAATGTGCCAGGCCTTTTTGCATGGCAATTGTCTAACCCCGACTAGCACCTATACGGTGCCCGGAGAGGCCCGCGCATGGCGCAGTTGGATTCCTGGTCCAAAAGGGAGCAGAAAACGTATGGGGCCCTTTTCGCTCAGGAGTTTCGTTGCCGAACCATTGCAAATTGCCATACCCACATCTAGGGTTAGGGTTACGAAAATGAGTTTTTTTACGGTGCCCGGAGAGGCCCGCGCATGGCGCAGTTGGATTCCTGGTCCAAAAGGGAGCAGAAAACGTATGGGGCCCTTTTCGCTCAGGAGTTTCGTTGCCGAGCAATTGTCTAACCCCGACTAGCACCTAGGGTTAGGGTTACGAAAATGAGTTTTTTTACGGTGCCCGGAGAGGCCCGCGCATGGCGCAGTTGGATTCCTGGTCCAAAAGGGAGCAGAAAACGTATGGGGCCCTTTTCGCTCAGGAGTTTCTTTGCCGAACCATTGCAAATTGCCATACCCACATCTAGGGTTAGGGTTACGAAAATGAGGTTTTTTACGGTGCCCGGAGAGGCCCGCGCATGGCGCAGTTGGATTCCTGGTCCAAAAGGGAGCAGAAAACGTATGGGGCCCTTTTCGCTCAGGAGTTTCGTTGCCGAGCAATTGTCTAACCCCGACTAGCACCTAGGGTTAGGGTTACGAAAATGAGGTTTTTTACGGTGCCCGGAGAGGCCCGCGCATGGCGCAGTTGGATTCCTGGTCCAAAAGGGAGCAGAAAACGTATGGGGCCCTTTTCGCTCAGGAGTTTCGTTGCCGAACCATTGCAAATTGCCATACCCACATCTAGGGTTAGGGTTACGAAAATGAGGTTTTTTACGGTGCCCGGAGAGGCCCGCGCATGGCGCAGTTGGATTCCTGGTTCCTGGGGTGGAGTACTATGAGTGTGAAGTGGAATGGTTCAATAATAACAGGTAGTTTTCTATCAATATTCCTCCAAATGTACATGTGATGCAGTGAAATATGAATAGTTAGAAGGCTTTTATTCTGAAATGCTACATCAGTTTGTTTTGAAAGTTTCTGGGTGAACCCCCGGGGTGAGGTACTATGAGTCTGAAGTGGAATGGTTCAATAATAACAGGTAGTTTTCTATCAATATTCCTCCAAATGTGCCAGGCCTTTTTGCATGGCAATTGTCTAACCCCGACTAGCACCTATACGGTGCCCGGAGAGGCCCGCGCATGGCGCAGTTGGATTCCTGGTCCAAAAGGGAGCAGAAAACGTATGGGGCCCTTTTCGCTCAGGAGTTTCGTTGCCGAACCATTGCAAATTGCCATACCCACATCTAGGGTTAGGGTTACGAAAATGAGTTTTTTTACGGTGCCCGGAGAGGCCCGCGCATGGCGCAGTTGGATTCCTGGTCCAAAAGGGAGCAGAAAACGTATGGGGCCCTTTTCGCTCAGGAGTTTCGTTGCCGAGCAATTGTCTAACCCCGACTAGCACCTAGGGTTAGGGTTACGAAAATGAGGTTTTTTACGGTGCCCGGAGAGGCCCGCGCATGGCGCAGTTGGATTCCTGGTCCAAAAGGGAGCAGAAAACGTATGGGGCCCTTTTCGCTCAGGAGTTTCGTTGCCGAACCATTGCAAATTGCCATACCCACATCTAGGGTTAGGGTTACGAAAATGAGTTTTTTTACGGTGCCCGGAGAGGCCCGCGCATGGCGCAGTTGGATTCCTGGTCCAAAAGGGAGCAGAAAATGTATGGGGCCCTTTTCGCTCAGGAGTTTCGTTGCCGAGCAATTGTCTAACCCCGACTAGCACCTAGGGTTAGGGTTACGAAAATGAGTTTTTTTACGGTGCCCGGAGAGGCCCGCGCATGGCGCAGTTGGATTCCTGGTCCAAAAGGGAGCAGAAAACGTATGGGGCCCTTTTCGCTCAGGAGTTTCGTTGCCGAACCATTGCAAATTGCCATACCCACATCTAGGGTTAGGGTTACGAAAATGAGTTTTTTTACGGTGCCCGGAGAGGCCCGCGCATGGCGCAGTTGGATTCCTGGTCCAAAAGGGAGCAGAAAACGTATGGGGCCCTTTTCGCTCAGGAGTTTCGTTGCCGAGCAATTGTCTAACCCCGACTAGCACCTAGGGTTAGGGTTACGAAAATGAGGTTTTTTACGGTGCCCGGAGAGGCCCGCGCATGGCGCAGTTGGATTCCTGGTCCAAAAGGGAGCAGAAAACGTATGGGGCCCTTTTCGCTCAGGAGTTTCGTTGCCGAACCATTGCAAATTGCCATACCCACATCTAGGGTTAGGGTTACGAAAATGAGTTTTTTTACGGTGCCCGGAGAGGCCCGCGCATGGCGCAGTTGGATTCCTGGTCCAAAAGGGAGCAGAAAACGTATGGGGCCCTTTTCGCTCAGGAGTTTCGTTGCCGAGCAATTGTCTAACCCCGACTAGCACCTAGGGTTAGGGTTACGAAAATGAGTTTTTTTACGGTGCCCGGAGAGGCCCGCGCATGGCGCAGTTGGATTCCTGGTCCAAAAGGGAGCAGAAAACGTATGGGGCCCTTTTCGCTCAGGAGTTTCGTTGCCGAACCATTGCAAATTGCCATACCCACATCTAGGGTTAGGGTTACGAAAATGAGGTTTTTTACGGTGCCCGGAGAGGCCCGCGCATGGCGCAGTTGGATTCCTGGTCCAAAAGGGAGCAGAAAACGTATGGGGCCCTTTTCGCTCAGGAGTTTCGTTGCCGAACCATTGCAAATTGCCATACCCACATCTAGGGTTAGGGTTACGAAAATGAGGTTTTTTACGGTGCCCGGAGAGGCCCGCGCATGGCGCAGTTGGATTCCTGGTCCAAAAGGGAGCAGAAAACGTATGGGGCCCTTTTCGCTCAGGAGTTTCGTTGCCGAACCATTGCAAATTGCCATACCCACATCTAGGGTTAGGGTTACGAAAATGAGGTTTTTTACGGTGCCCGGAGAGGCCCGCGCATGGCGCAGTTGGATTCCTGGTCCAAAAGGGAGCAGAAAACGTATGGGGCCCTTTTCGCTCAGGAGTTTCGTTGCCGAGCAATTGTCTAACCCCGACTAGCACCTAGGGTTAGGGTTACGAAAATGAGGTTTTTTACGGTGCCCGGAGAGGCCCGCGCATGGCGCAGTTGGATTCCTGGTCCAAAAGGGAGCAGAAAACGTATGGGGCCCTTTTCGCTCAGGAGTTTCGTTGCCGAACCATTGCAAATTGCCATACCCACATCTAGGGTTAGGGTTACGAAAATGAGTTTTTTTACGGTGCCCGGAGAGGCCCGCGCATGGCGCAGTTGGATTCCTGGTCCAAAAGGGAGCAGAAAATGTATGGGGCCCTTTTCGCTCAGGAGTTTCGTTGCCGAGCAATTGTCTAACCCCGACTAGCACCTAGGGTTAGGGTTACGAAAATGAGGTTTTTTACGGTGCCCGGAGAGGCCCGCGCATGGCGCAGTTGGATTCCTGGTCCAAAAGGGAGCAGAAAACGTATGGGGCCCTTTTCGCTCAGGAGTTTCGTTGCCGAACCATTGCAAATTGCCATACCCACATCTAGGGTTAGGGTTACGAAAATGAGGTTTTTTACGGTGCCCGGAGAGGCCCGCGCATGGCGCAGTTGGATTCCTGGTCCAAAAGGGAGCAGAAAACGTATGGGGCCCTTTTCGCTCAGGAGTTTCGTTGCCGAGCAATTGTCTAACCCCGACTAGCACCTAGGGTTAGGGTTACGAAAATGAGGTTTTTTACGGTGCCCGGAGAGGCCCGCGCATGGCGCAGTTGGATTCCTGGTCCAAAAGGGAGCAGAAAACGTATGGGGCCCTTTTCGCTCAGGAGTTTCGTTGCCGAACCATTGCAAATTGCCATACCCACATCTAGGGTTAGGGTTACGAAAATGAGTTTTTTTTACGGTGCCCGGAGAGGCCCGCGCATGGCGCAGTTGGATTCCTGGTCCAAAAGGGAGCAGAAAACGTATGGGGCCCTTTTCGCTCAGGAGTTTCGTTGCCGAGCAATTGTCTAACCCCGACTAGCACCTAGGGTTAGGGTTACGAAAATGAGTTTTTTTACGGTGCCCGGAGAGGCCCGCGCATGGCGCAGTTGGATTCCTGGTCCAAAAGGGAGCAGAAAACGTATGGGGCCCTTTTCGCTCAGGAGTTTCGTTGCCGAACCATTGCAAATTGCCATACCCACATCTAGGGTTAGGGTTACGAAAATGAGGTTTTTTACGGTGCCCGGAGAGGCCCGCGCATGGCGCAGTTGGATTCCTGGTTCCTGGGGTGGAGTACTATGAGTGTGAAGTGGAATGGTTCAATAATAACAGGTAGTTTTCTATCAATATTCCTCCAAATGTACATGTGATGCAGTGAAATATGAATAGTTAGAAGGCTTTTATTCTGAAATGCTACATCAGTTTGTTTTGAAAGTTTCTGGGTGAACCCCCGGGGTGAGGTACTATGAGTCTGAAGTGGAATGGTTCAATAATAACAGGTAGTTTTCTATCAATATTCCTCCAAATGTGCCAGGCCTTTTTGCATGGCAATTGTCTAACCCCGACTAGCACCTATACGGTGCCCGGAGAGGCCCGCGCATGGCGCAGTTGGATTCCTGGTCCAAAAGGGAGCAGAAAACGTATGGGGCCCTTTTCGCTCAGGAGTTTCGTTGCCGAACCATTGCAAATTGCCATACCCACATCTAGGGTTAGGGTTACGAAAATGAGTTTTTTTACGGTGCCCGGAGAGGCCCGCGCATGGCGCAGTTGGATTCCTGGTCCAAAAGGGAGCAGAAAACGTATGGGGCCCTTTTCGCTCAGGAGTTTCGTTGCCGAGCAATTGTCTAACCCCGACTAGCACCTAGGGTTAGGGTTACGAAAATGAGGTTTTTTACGGTGCCCGGAGAGGCCCGCGCATGGCGCAGTTGGATTCCTGGTCCAAAAGGGAGCAGAAAACGTATGGGGCCCTTTTCGCTCAGGAGTTTCGTTGCCGAACCATTGCAAATTGCCATACCCACATCTAGGGTTAGGGTTACGAAAATGAGTTTTTTTACGGTGCCCGGAGAGGCCCGCGCATGGCGCAGTTGGATTCCTGGTCCAAAAGGGAGCAGAAAACGTATGGGGCCCTTTTCGCTCAGGAGTTTCGTTGCCGAACCATTGCAAATTGCCATACCCACATCTAGGGTTAGGGTTACGAAAATGAGTTTTTTTACGGTGCCCGGAGAGGCCCGCGCATGGCGCAGTTGGATTCCTGGTCCAAAAGGGAGCAGAAAACGTATGGGGCCCTTTTCGCTCAGGAGTTTCGTTGCCGAGCAATTGTCTAACCCCGACTAGCACCTAGGGTTAGGGTTACGAAAATGAGTTTTTTTACGGTGCCCGGAGAGGCCCGCGCATGGCGCAGTTGGATTCCTGGTCCAAAAGGGAGCAGAAAACGTATGGGGCCCTTTTCGCTCAGGAGTTTCGTTGCCGAACCATTGCAAATTGCCATACCCACATCTAGGGTTAGGGTTACGAAAATGAGTTTTTTTACGGTGCCCGGAGAGGCCCGCGCATGGCGCAGTTGGACTCCTGGTCCAAAAGGGAGCAGAAAACGTATGGGGCCCTTTTCGCTCAGGAGTTTCGTTGCCGAGCAATTGTCTAACCCCGACTAGCACCTAGGGTTAGGGTTACGAAAATGAGTTTTTTTACGGTGCCCGGAGAGGCCCGCGCATGGCGCAGTTGGATTCCTGGTCCAAAAGGGAGCAGAAAACGTATGGGGCCCTTTTCGCTCAGGAGTTTCGTTGCCGAACCATTGCAAATTGCCATACCCACATCTAGGGTTAGGGTTACGAAAATGAGGTTTTTTACGGTGCCCGGAGAGGCCCGCGCATGGCGCAGTTGGATTCCTGGTCCAAAAGGGAGCAGAAAACGTATGGGGCCCTTTTCGCTCAGGAGTTTCGTTGCCGAACCATTGCAAATTGCCATACCCACATCTAGGGTTAGGGTTACGAAAATGAGGTTTTTTACGGTGCCCGGAGAGGCCCGCGCATGGCGCAGTTGGATTCCTGGTCCAAAAGGGAGCAGAAAACGTATGGGGCCCTTTTCGCTCAGGAGTTTCGTTGCCGAACCATTGCAAATTGCCATACCCACATCTAGGGTTAGGGTTACGAAAATGAGGTTTTTTACGGTGCCCGGAGAGGCCCGCGCATGGCGCAGTTGGATTCCTGGTCCAAAAGGGAGCAGAAAACGTATGGGGCCCTTTTCGCTCAGGAGTTTCGTTGCCGAACCATTGCAAATTGCCATACCCACATCTAGGGTTAGGGTTACGAAAATGAGGTTTTTTACGGTGCCCGGAGAGGCCCGCGCATGGCGCAGTTGGATTCCTGGTCCAAAAGGGAGCAGAAAACGTATGGGGCCCTTTTCGCTCAGGAGTTTCGTTGCCGAACCATTGCAAATTGCCATACCCACATCTAGGGTTAGGGTTACGAAAATGAGGTTTTTTACGGTGCCCGGAGAGGCCCGCGCATGGCGCAGTTGGATTCCTGGTCCAAAAGGGAGCAGAAAACGTATGGGGCCCTTTTCGCTCAGGAGTTTCGTTGCCGAGCAATTGTCTAACCCCGACTAGCACCTAGGGTTAGGGTTACGAAAATGAGTTTTTTTACGGTGCCCGGAGAGGCCCGCGCATGGCGCAGTTGGATTCCTGGTCCAAAAGGGAGCAGAAAATGTATGGGGCCCTTTTCGCTCAGGAGTTTCGTTGCCGAGCAATTGTCTAACCCCGACTAGCACCTAGGGTTAGGGTTACGAAAATGAGTTTTTTTACGGTGCCCGGAGAGGCCCGCGCATGGCGCAGTTGGATTCCTGGTCCAAAAGGGAGCAGAAAACGTATGGGGCCCTTTTCGCTCAGGAGTTTCGTTGCCGAACCATTGCAAATTGCCATACCCACATCTAGGGTTAGGGTTACGAAAATGAGTTTTTTTACGGTGCCCGGAGAGGCCCGCGCATGGCGCAGTTGGATTCCTGGTCCAAAAGGGAGCAGAAAATGTATGGGGCCCTTTTCGCTCAGGAGTTTCGTTGCCGAGCAATTGTCTAACCCCGACTAGCACCTAGGGTTAGGGTTACGAAAATGAGTTTTTTTACGGTGCCCGGAGAGGCCCGCGCATGGCGCAGTTGGATTCCTGGTCCAAAAGGGAGCAGAAAACGTATGGGGCCCTTTTCGCTCAGGAGTTTCGTTGCCGAACCATTGCAAATTGCCATACCCACATCTAGGGTTAGGGTTACGAAAATGAGGTTTTTTACGGTGCCCGGAGAGGCCCGCGCATGGCGCAGTTGGATTCCTGGTCCAAAAGGGAGCAGAAAACGTATGGGGCCCTTTTCGCTCAGGAGTTTCGTTGCCGAGCAATTGTCTAACCCCGACTAGCACCTAGGGTTAGGGTTACGAAAATGAGGTTTTTTACGGTGCCCGGAGAGGCCCGCGCATGGCGCAGTTGGATTCCTGGTCCAAAAGGGAGCAGAAAACGTATGGGGCCCTTTTCGCTCAGGAGTTTCGTTGCCGAACCATTGCAAATTGCCATACCCACATCTAGGGTTAGGGTTACGAAAATGAGGTTTTTTACGGTGCCCGGAGAGGCCCGCGCATGGCGCAGTTGGATTCCTGGTCCAAAAGGGAGCAGAAAACGTATGGGGCCCTTTTCGCTCAGGAGTTTCGTTGCCGAGCAATTGTCTAACCCCGACTAGCACCTAGGGTTAGGGTTACGAAAATGAGGTTTTTTACGGTGCCCGGAGAGGCCCGCGCATGGCGCAGTTGGATTCCTGCTCCAAAAGGGAGCAGAAAACGTATGGGGCCCTTTTCGCTCAGGAGTTTCGTTGCCGAACCATTGCAAATTGCCATACCCACATCTAGGGTTAGGGTTACGAAAATGAGGTTTTTTACGGTGCCCGGAGAGGCCCGCGCATGGCGCAGTTGGATTCCTGGTCCAAAAGGGAGCAGAAAACGTATGGGGCCCTTTTCGCTCAGGAGTTTCGTTGCCGAACCATTGCAAATTGCCATACCCACATCTAGGGTTAGGGTTACGAAAATGAGGTTTTTTACGGTGCCCGGAGAGGCCTGCGCATGGCGCAGTTGGATTCCTGGTCCAAAAGGGAGCAGAAAACGTATGGGGCCCTTTTCGCTCAGGAGTTTCGTTGCCGAACCATTGCAAATTGCCATACCCACATCTAGGGTTAGGGTTACGAAAATGAGGTTTTTTACGGTGCCCGGAGAGGCCCGCGCATGGCGCAGTTGGATTCCTGGTCCAAAAGGGAGCAGAAAACGTATGGGGCCCTTTTCGCTCAGGAGTTTCGTTGCCGAACCATTGCAAATTGCCATACCCACATCTAGGGTTAGGGTTACGAAAATGAGGTTTTTTACGGTGCCCGGAGAGGCCCGCGCATGGCGCAGTTGGATTCCTGGTTCCTGGGGTGGAGTACTATGAGTGTGAAGTGGAATGGTTCAATAATAACAGGTAGTTTTCTATCAATATTCCTCCAAATGTACATGTGATGCAGTGAAATATGAATAGTTAGAAGGCTTTTATTCTGAAATGCTACATCAGTTTGTTTTGAAAGTTTCTGGGTGAACCCCCGGGGTGAGGTCCTATGAGTCTGAAGTGGAATGGTTCAATAATAACAGGTAGTTTTCTATCAATATTCCTCCAAATGTGCCAGGCCTTTTTGCATGGCAATTGTCTAACCCCGACTAGCACCTATACGGTGCCCGGAGAGGCCCGCGCATGGCGCAGTTGGATTCCTGGTCCAAAAGGGAGCAGAAAACGTATGGGGCCCTTTTCGCTCAGGAGTTTCGTTGCCGAACCATTGCAAATTGCCATACCCACATCTAGGGTTAGGGTTACGAAAATGAGTTTTTTTACGGTGCCCGGAGAGGCCCGCGCATGGCGCAGTTGGATTCCTGGTCCAAAAGGGAGCAGAAAACGTATGGGGCCCTTTTCGCTCAGGAGTTTCGTTGCCGAGCAATTGTCTAACCCCGACTAGCACCTAGGGTTAGGGTTACGAAAATGAGTTTTTTTACGGTGCCCGGAGAGGCCCGCGCATGGCGCAGTTGGATTCCTGGTCCAAAAGGGAGCAGAAAACGTATGGGGCCCTTTTCGCTCAGGAGTTTCTTTGCCGAACCATTGCAAATTGCCATACCCACATCTAGGGTTAGGGTTACGAAAATGAGGTTTTTTACGGTGCCCGGAGAGGCCCGCGCATGGCGCAGTTGGATTCCTGGTCCAAAAGGGAGCAGAAAACGTATGGGGCCCTTTTCGCTCAGGAGTTTCGTTGCCGAGCAATTGTCTAACCCCGACTAGCACCTAGGGTTAGGGTTACGAAAATGAGGTTTTTTACGGTGCCCGGAGAGGCCCGCGCATGGCGCAGTTGGATTCCTGGTCCAAAAGGGAGCAGAAAACGTATGGGGCCCTTTTCGCTCAGGAGTTTCGTTGCCGAACCATTGCAAATTGCCATACCCACATCTAGGGTTAGGGTTACGAAAATGAGTTTTTTTACGGTGCCCGGAGAGGCCCGCGCATGGCGCAGTTGGATTCCTGGTCCAAAAGGGAGCAGAAAACGTATGGGGCCCTTTTCGCTCAGGAGTTTCGTTGCCGAGCAATTGTCTAACCCCGACTAGCACCTAGGGTTAGGGTTACGAAAATGAGGTTTTTTACGGTGCCCGGAGAGGCCCGCGCATGGCGCAGTTGGATTCCTGGTCCAAAAGGGAGCAGAAAACGTATGGGGCCCTTTTCGCTCAGGAGTTTCGTTGCCGAACCATTGCAAATTGCCATACCCACATCTAGGGTTAGGGTTACGAAAATTAGGTTTTTTACGGTGCCCGGAGAGGCCCGCGCATGGCGCAGTTGGATTCCTGGTCCAAAAGGGAGCAGAAAACGTATGGGGCCCTTTTCGCTCAGGAGTTTCGTTGCCGAACCATTGCAAATTGCCATACCCACATCTAGGGTTAGGGTTACGAAAATGAGGTTTTTTACGGTGCCCGGAGAGGCCCGCGCATGGCGCAGTTGGATTCCTGGTCCAAAAGGGAGCAGAAAACGTATGGGGCCCTTTTCGCTCAGGAGTTTCGTTGCCGAACCATTGCAAATTGCCATACCCACATCTAGGGTTAGGGTTACGAAAATGAGGTTTTTTACGGTGCCCGGAGAGGCCCGCGCATGGCGCAGTTGGATTCCTGGTCCAAAAGGGAGCAGAAAACGTATGGGGCCCTTTTCGCTCAGGAGTTTCGTTGCCGAACCATTGCAAATTGCCATACCCACATCTAGGGTTAGGGTTACGAAAATGAGGTTTTTTACGGTGCCCGGAGAGGCCCGCGCATGGCGCAGTTGGATTCCTGGTCCAAAAGGGAGCAGAAAACGTATGGGGCCCTTTTCGCTCAGGAGTTTCGTTGCCGAACCATTGCAAATTGCCATACCCACATCTAGGGTTAGGGTTACGAAAATGAGGTTTTTTACGGTGCCCGGAGAGGCCCGCGCATGGCGCAGTTGGATTCCTGGTCCAAAAGGGAGCAGAAAACGTATGGGGCCCTTTTCGCTCAGGAGTTTCGTTGCCGAACCATTGCAAATTGCCATACCCACATCTAGGGTTAGGGTTACGAAAATGAGGTTTTTTACGGTGCCCGGAGAGGCCCGCGCATGGCGCAGTTGGATTCCTGGTTCCTGGGGTGGAGTACTATGAGTGTGAAGTGGAATGGTTCAATAATAACAGGTAGTTTTCTATCAATATTCCTCCAAATGTACATGTGATGCAGTGAAATATGAATAGTTAGAAGGCTTTTATTCTGAAATGCTACATCAGTTTGTTTTGAAAGTTTCTGGGTGAACCCCCGGGGTGAGGTACTATGAGTCTGAAGTGGAATGGTTCAATAATAACAGGTAGTTTTCTATCAATATTCCTCCAAATGTGCCAGGCCTTTTTGCATGGCAATTGTCTAACCCCGACTAGCACCTATACGGTGCCCGGAGAGGCCCGCGCATGGCGCAGTTGGATTCCTGGTCCAAAAGGGAGCAGAAAACGTATGGGGCCCTTTTCGCTCAGGAGTTTCGTTGCCGAACCATTGCAAATTGCCATACCCACATCTAGGGTTAGGGTTACGAAAATGAGGTTTTTTACGGTGCCCGGAGAGGCCCGCGCATGGCGCAGTTGGATTCCTGGTCCAAAAGGGAGCAGAAAACGTATGGGGCCCTTTTCGCTCAGGAGTTTCGTTGCCGAACCATTGCAAATTGCCATACCCACATCTAGGGTTAGGGTTACGAAAATGAGGTTTTTTACGGTGCCCGGAGAGGCCCGCGCATGGCGCAGTTGGATTCCTGGTTCCTGGGGTGGAGTACTATGAGTGTGAAGTGGAATGGTTCAATAATAACAGGTAGTTTTCTATCAATATTCCTCCAAATGTACATGTGATGCAGTGAAATATGAATAGTTAGAAGGCTTTTATTCTGAAATGCTACATCAGTTTGTTTTGAAAGTTTCTGGGTGAACCCCCGGGGTGAGGTCCTATGAGTCTGAAGTGGAATGGTTCAATAATAACAGGTAGTTTTCTATCAATATTCCTCCAAATGTGCCAGGCCTTTTTGCATGGCAATTGTCTAACCCCGACTAGCACCTATACGGTGCCCGGAGAGGCCCGCGCATGGCGCAGTTGGATTCCTGGTCCAAAAGGGAGCAGAAAACGTATGGGGCCCTTTTCGCTCAGGAGTTTCGTTGCCGAACCATTGCAAATTGCCATACCCACATCTAGGGTTAGGGTTACGAAAATGAGTTTTTTTACGGTGCCCGGAGAGGCCCGCGCATGGCGCAGTTGGATTCCTGGTCCAAAAGGGAGCAGAAAACGTATGGGGCCCTTTTCGCTCAGGAGTTTCGTTGCCGAGCAATTGTCTAACCCCGACTAGCACCTAGGGTTAGGGTTACGAAAATGAGTTTTTTTACGGTGCCCGGAGAGGCCCGCGCATGGCGCAGTTGGATTCCTGGTCCAAAAGGGAGCAGAAAACGTATGGGGCCCTTTTCGCTCAGGAGTTTCTTTGCCGAACCATTGCAAATTGCCATACCCACATCTAGGGTTAGGGTTACGAAAATGAGTTTTTTTACGGTGCCCGGAGAGGCCCGCGCATGGCGCAGTTGGATTCCTGGTCCAAAAGGGAGCAGAAAACGTATGGGGCCCTTTTCGCTCAGGAGTTTCGTTGCCGAGCAATTGTCTAACCCCGACTAGCACCTAGGGTTAGGGTTACGAAAATGAGTTTTTTTACGGTGCCCGGAGAGGCCCGCGCATGGCGCAGTTGGATTCCTGGTCCAAAAGGGAGCAGAAAACGTATGGGGCCCTTTTCGCTCAGGAGTTTCTTTGCCGAACCATTGCAAATTGCCATACCCACATCTAGGGTTAGGGTTACGAAAATGAGGTTTTTTACGGTGCCCGGAGAGGCCCGCGCATGGCGCAGTTGGATTCCTGGTCCAAAAGGGAGCAGAAAACGTATGGGGCCCTTTTCGCTCAGGAGTTTCGTTGCCGAGCAATTGTCTAACCCCGACTAGCACCTAGGGTTAGGGTTACGAAAATGAGGTTTTTTACGGTGCCCGGAGAGGCCCGCGCATGGCGCAGTTGGATTCCTGGTCCAAAAGGGAGCAGAAAACGTATGGGGCCCTTTTCGCTCAGGAGTTTCGTTGCCGAACCATTGCAAATTGCCATACCCACATCTAGGGTTAGGGTTACGAAAATGAGTTTTTTTACGGTGCCCGGAGAGGCCCGCGCATGGCGCAGTTGGATTCCTGGTCCAAAAGGGAGCAGAAAACGTATGGGGCCCTTTTCGCTCAGGAGTTTCGTTGCCGAGCAATTGTCTAACCCCGACTAGCACCTAGGGTTAGGGTTACGAAAATGAGGTTTTTTACGGTGCCCGGAGAGGCCCGCGCATGGCGCAGTTGGATTCCTGGTCCAAAAGGGAGCAGAAAACGTATGGGGCCCTTTTCGCTCAGGAGTTTCGTTGCCGAACCATTGCAAATTGCCATACCCACATCTAGGGTTAGGGTTACGAAAATTAGGTTTTTTACGGTGCCCGGAGAGGCCCGCGCATGGCGCAGTTGGATTCCTGGTCCAAAAGGGAGCAGAAAACGTATGGGGCCCTTTTCGCTCAGGAGTTTCGTTGCCGAACCATTGCAAATTGCCATACCCACATCTAGGGTTAGGGTTACGAAAATGAGGTTTTTTACGGTGCCCGGAGAGGCCCGCGCATGGCGCAGTTGGATTCCTGGTCCAAAAGGGAGCAGAAAACGTATGGGGCCCTTTTCGCTCAGGAGTTTCGTTGCCGAACCATTGCAAATTGCCATACCCACATCTAGGGTTAGGGTTACGAAAATGAGGTTTTTTACGGTGCCCGGAGAGGCCCGCGCATGGCGCAGTTGGATTCCTGGTCCAAAAGGGAGCAGAAAACGTATGGGGCCCTTTTCGCTCAGGAGTTTCGTTGCCGAACCATTGCAAATTGCCATACCCACATCTAGGGTTAGGGTTACGAAAATGAGGTTTTTTACGGTGCCCGGAGAGGCCCGCGCATGGCGCAGTTGGATTCCTGGTCCAAAAGGGAGCAGAAAACGTATGGGGCCCTTTTCGCTCAGGAGTTTCGTTGCCGAACCATTGCAAATTGCCATACCCACATCTAGGGTTAGGGTTACGAAAATGAGGTTTTTTACGGTGCCCGGAGAGGCCCGCGCATGGCGCAGTTGGATTCCTGGTCCAAAAGGGAGCAGAAAACGTATGGGGCCCTTTTCGCTCAGGAGTTTCGTTGCCGAACCATTGCAAATTGCCATACCCACATCTAGGGTTAGGGTTACGAAAATGAGGTTTTTTACGGTGCCCGGAGAGGCCCGCGCATGGCGCAGTTGGATTCCTGGTTCCTGGGGTGGAGTACTATGAGTGTGAAGTGGAATGGTTCAATAATAACAGGTAGTTTTCTATCAATATTCCTCCAAATGTACATGTGATGCAGTGAAATATGAATAGTTAGAAGGCTTTTATTCTGAAATGCTACATCAGTTTGTTTTGAAAGTTTCTGGGTGAACCCCCGGGGTGAGGTACTATGAGTCTGAAGTGGAATGGTTCAATAATAACAGGTAGTTTTCTATCAATATTCCTCCAAATGTGCCAGGCCTTTTTGCATGGCAATTGTCTAACCCCGACTAGCACCTATACGGTGCCCGGAGAGGCCCGCGCATGGCGCAGTTGGATTCCTGGTCCAAAAGGGAGCAGAAAACGTATGGGGCCCTTTTCGCTCAGGAGTTTCGTTGCCGAACCATTGCAAATTGCCATACCCACATCTAGGGTTAGGGTTACGAAAATGAGGTTTTTTACGGTGCCCGGAGAGGCCCGCGCATGGCGCAGTTGGATTCCTGGTCCAAAAGGGAGCAGAAAACGTATGGGGCCCTTTTCGCTCAGGAGTTTCGTTGCCGAACCATTGCAAATTGCCATACCCACATCTAGGGTTAGGGTTACGAAAATGAGGTTTTTTACGGTGCCCGGAGAGGCCCGCGCATGGCGCAGTTGGATTCCTGGTTCCTGGGGTGGAGTACTATGAGTGTGAAGTGGAATGGTTCAATAATAACAGGTAGTTTTCTATCAATATTCCTCCAAATGTACATGTGATGCAGTGAAATATGAATAGTTAGAAGGCTTTTATTCTGAAATGCTACATCAGTTTGTTTTGAAAGTTTCTGGGTGAACCCCCGGGGTGAGGTCCTATGAGTCTGAAGTGGAATGGTTCAATAATAACAGGTAGTTTTCTATCAATATTCCTCCAAATGTGCCAGGCCTTTTTGCATGGCAATTGTCTAACCCCGACTAGCACCTATACGGTGCCCGGAGAGGCCCGCGCATGGCGCAGTTGGATTCCTGGTCCAAAAGGGAGCAGAAAACGTATGGGGCCCTTTTCGCTCAGGAGTTTCGTTGCCGAACCATTGCAAATTGCCATACCCACATCTAGGGTTAGGGTTACGAAAATGAGTTTTTTTACGGTGCCCGGAGAGGCCCGCGCATGGCGCAGTTGGATTCCTGGTCCAAAAGGGAGCAGAAAACGTATGGGGCCCTTTTCGCTCAGGAGTTTCGTTGCCGAGCAATTGTCTAACCCCGACTAGCACCTAGGGTTAGGGTTACGAAAATGAGGTTTTTTACGGTGCCCGGAGAGGCCCACGCATGGCGCGGTTGGATTCCTGGTCCAAAAGGGAGCAGAAAACGTATGGGGCCCTTTTCGCTCAGGAGTTTCGTTGCCGAACCATTGCAAATTGCCATACCCACATCTAGGGTTAGGGTTACGAAAATGAGTTTTTTTACGGTGCCCGGAGAGGCCCGCGCATGGCGCAGTTGGATTCCTGGTCCAAAAGGGAGCAGAAAACGTATGGGGCCCTTTTCGCTCAGGAGTTTCGTTGCCGAACCATTGCAAATTGCCATACCCACATCTAGGGTTAGGGTTACGAAAATGAGGTTTTTTACGGTGCCCGGAGAGGCCCGCGCATGGCGCAGTTGGATTCCTGGTCCAAAAGGGAGCAGAAAACGTATGGGGCCCTTTTCGCTCAGGAGTTTCGTTGCCGAACCATTGCAAATTGCCATACCCACATCTAGGGTTAGGGTTACGAAAATGAGGTTTTTTACGGTGCCCGGAGAGGCCCGCGCATGGCGCAGTTGGATTCCTGGTCCAAAAGGGAGCAGAAAACGTATGGGGCCCTTTTCGCTCAGGAGTTTCGTTGCCGAACCATTGCAAATTGCCATACCCACATCTAGGGTTAGGGTTACGAAAATGAGGTTTTTTACGGTGCCCGGAGAGGCCCGCGCATGGCGCAGTTGGATTCCTGGTCCAAAAGGGAGCAGAAAACGTATGGGGCCCTTTTCGCTCAGGAGTTTCGTTGCCGAACCATTGCAAATTGCCATACCCACATCTAGGGTTAGGGTTACGAAAATGAGGTTTTTTACGGTGCCCGGAGAGGCCCGCGCATGGCGCAGTTGGATTCCTGGTCCAAAAGGGAGCAGAAAACGTATGGGGCCCTTTTCGCTCAGGAGTTTCGTTGCCGAACCATTGCAAATTGCCATACCCACATCTAGGGTTAGGGTTACGAAAATGAGGTTTTTTACGGTGCCCGGAGAGGCCCGCGCATGGCGCAGTTGGATTCCTGGTCCAAAAGGGAGCAGAAAACGTATGGGGCCCTTTTCGCTCAGGAGTTTCGTTGCCGAGCAATTGTCTAACCCCGACTAGCACCTAGGGTTAGGGTTACGAAAATGAGGTTTTTTACGGTGCCCGGAGAGGCCCGCGCATGGCGCAGTTGGATTCCTGGTCCAAAAGGGAGCAGAAAACGTATGGGGCCCTTTTCGCTCAGGAGTTTCGTTGCCGAACCATTGCAAATTGCCATACCCACATCTAGGGTTAGGGTTACGAAAATGAGTTTTTTTACGGTGCCCGGAGAGGCCCGCGCATGGCGCAGTTGGATTCCTGGTCCAAAAGGGAGCAGAAAATGTATGGGGCCCTTTTCGCTCAGGAGTTTCGTTGCCGAGCAATTGTCTAACCCCGACTAGCACCTAGGGTTAGGGTTACGAAAATGAGTTTTTTTACGGTGCCCGGAGAGGCCCGCGCATGGCGCAGTTGGATTCCTGGTCCAAAAGGGAGCAGAAAACGTATGGGGCCCTTTTCGCTCAGGAGTTTCGTTGCCGAACCATTGCAAATTGCCATACCCACATCTAGGGTTAGGGTTACGAAAATGAGTTTTTTTACGGTGCCCGGAGAGGCCCGCGCATGGCGCAGTTGGATTCCTGGTCCAAAAGGGAGCAGAAAATGTATGGGGCCCTTTTCGCTCAGGAGTTTCGTTGCCGAGCAATTGTCTAACCCCGACTAGCACCTAGGGTTAGGGTTACGAAAATGAGTTTTTTTACGGTGCCCGGAGAGGCCCGCGCATGGCGCAGTTGGATTCCTGGTCCAAAAGGGAGCAGAAAACGTATGGGGCCCTTTTCGCTCAGGAGTTTCGTTGCCGAACCATTGCAAATTGCCATACCCACATCTAGGGTTAGGGTTACGAAAATGAGGTTTTTTACGGTGCCCGGAGAGGCCCGCGCATGGCGCAGTTGGATTCCTGGTCCAAAAGGGAGCAGAAAACGTATGGGGCCCTTTTCGCTCAGGAGTTTCGTTGCCGAGCAATTGTCTAACCCCGACTAGCACCTAGGGTTAGGGTTACGAAAATGAGGTTTTTTACGGTGCCCGGAGAGGCCCGCGCATGGCGCAGTTGGATTCCTGGTCCAAAAGGGAGCAGAAAACGTATGGGGCCCTTTTCGCTCAGGAGTTTCGTTGCCGAACCATTGCAAATTGCCATACCCACATCTAGGGTTAGGGTTACGAAAATGAGGTTTTTTACGGTGCCCGGAGAGGCCCGCGCATGGCGCAGTTGGATTCCTGGTCCAAAAGGGAGCAGAAAACGTATGGGGCCCTTTTCGCTCAGGAGTTTCGTTGCCGAGCAATTGTCTAACCCCGACTAGCACCTAGGGTTAGGGTTACGAAAATGAGGTTTTTTACGGTGCCCGGAGAGGCCCGCGCATGGCGCAGTTGGATTCCTGGTCCAAAAGGGAGCAGAAAACGTATGGGGCCCTTTTCGCTCAGGAGTTTCGTTGCCGAACCATTGCAAATTGCCATACCCACATCTAGGGTTAGGGTTACGAAAATGAGGTTTTTTACGGTGCCCGGAGAGGCCCGCGCATGGCGCAGTTGGATTCCTGGTCCAAAAGGGAGCAGAAAACGTATGGGGCCCTTTTCGCTCAGGAGTTTCGTTGCCGAACCATTGCAAATTGCCATACCCACATCTAGGGTTAGGGTTACGAAAATGAGGTTTTTTACGGTGCCCGGAGAGGCCTGCGCATGGCGCAGTTGGATTCCTGGTCCAAAAGGGAGCAGAAAACGTATGGGGCCCTTTTCGCTCAGGAGTTTCGTTGCCGAACCATTGCAAATTGCCATACCCACATCTAGGGTTAGGGTTACGAAAATGAGGTTTTTTACGGTGCCCGGAGAGGCCCGCGCATGGCGCAGTTGGATTCCTGGTCCAAAAGGGAGCAGAAAACGTATGGGGCCCTTTTCGCTCAGGAGTTTCGTTGCCGAACCATTGCAAATTGCCATACCCACATCTAGGGTTAGGGTTACGAAAATGAGGTTTTTTACGGTGCCCGGAGAGGCCCGCGCATGGCGCAGTTGGATTCCTGGTTCCTGGGGTGGAGTACTATGAGTGTGAAGTGGAATGGTTCAATAATAACAGGTAGTTTTCTATCAATATTCCTCCAAATGTACATGTGATGCAGTGAAATATGAATAGTTAGAAGGCTTTTATTCTGAAATGCTACATCAGTTTGTTTTGAAAGTTTCTGGGTGAACCCCCGGGGTGAGGTCCTATGAGTCTGAAGTGGAATGGTTCAATAATAACAGGTAGTTTTCTATCAATATTCCTCCAAATGTGCCAGGCCTTTTTGCATGGCAATTGTCTAACCCCGACTAGCACCTATACGGTGCCCGGAGAGGCCCGCGCATGGCGCAGTTGGATTCCTGGTCCAAAAGGGAGCAGAAAACGTATGGGGCCCTTTTCGCTCAGGAGTTTCGTTGCCGAACCATTGCAAATTGCCATACCCACATCTAGGGTTAGGGTTACGAAAATGAGTTTTTTTACGGTGCCCGGAGAGGCCCGCGCATGGCGCAGTTGGATTCCTGGTCCAAAAGGGAGCAGAAAACGTATGGGGCCCTTTTCGCTCAGGAGTTTCGTTGCCGAGCAATTGTCTAACCCCGACTAGCACCTAGGGTTAGGGTTACGAAAATGAGTTTTTTTACGGTGCCCGGAGAGGCCCGCGCATGGCGCAGTTGGATTCCTGGTCCAAAAGGGAGCAGAAAACGTATGGGGCCCTTTTCGCTCAGGAGTTTCGTTGCCGAACCATTGCAAATTGCCATACCCACATCTAGGGTTAGGGTTACGAAAATGAGGTTTTTTACGGTGCCCGGAGAGGCCCGCGCATGGCGCAGTTGGATTCCTGGTCCAAAAGGGAGCAGAAAACGTATGGGGCCCTTTTCGCTCAGGAGTTTCGTTGCCGAGCAATTGTCTAACCCCGACTAGCACCTAGGGTTAGGGTTACGAAAATGAGGTTTTTTACGGTGCCCGGAGAGGCCCGCGCATGGCGCAGTTGGATTCCTGGTCCAAAAGGGAGCAGAAAACGTATGGGGCCCTTTTCGCTCAGGAGTTTCGTTGCCGAACCATTGCAAATTGCCATACCCACATCTAGGGTTAGGGTTACGAAAATGAGGTTTTTTACGGTGCCCGGAGAGGCCCGCGCATGGCGCAGTTGGATTCCTGGTCCAAAAGGGAGCAGAAAACGTATGGGGCCCTTTTCGCTCAGGAGTTTCGTTGCCGAGCAATTGTCTAACCCCGACTAGCACCTAGGGTTAGGGTTACGAAAATGAGGTTTTTTACGGTGCCCGGAGAGGCCCGCGCATGGCGCAGTTGGATTCCTGGTCCAAAAGGGAGCAGAAAACGTATGGGGCCCTTTTCGCTCAGGAGTTTCGTTGCCGAACCATTGCAAATTGCCATACCCACATCTAGGGTTAGGGTTACGAAAATGAGGTTTTTTACGGTGCCCGGAGAGGCCCGCGCATGGCGCAGTTGGATTCCTGGTCCAAAAGGGAGCAGAAAACGTATGGGGCCCTTTTCGCTCAGGAGTTTCGTTGCCGAACCATTGCAAATTGCCATACCCACATCTAGGGTTAGGGTTACGAAAATGAGGTTTTTTACGGTGCCCGGAGAGGCCTGCGCATGGCGCAGTTGGATTCCTGGTCCAAAAGGGAGCAGAAAACGTATGGGGCCCTTTTCGCTCAGGAGTTTCGTTGCCGAACCATTGCAAATTGCCATACCCACATCTAGGGTTAGGGTTACGAAAATGAGGTTTTTTACGGTGCCCGGAGAGGCCCGCGCATGGCGCAGTTGGATTCCTGGTCCAAAAGGGAGCAGAAAACGTATGGGGCCCTTTTCGCTCAGGAGTTTCGTTGCCGAACCATTGCAAATTGCCATACCCACATCTAGGGTTAGGGTTACGAAAATGAGGTTTTTTACGGTGCCCGGAGAGGCCCGCGCATGGCGCAGTTGGATTCCTGGTTCCTGGGGTGGAGTACTATGAGTGTGAAGTGGAATGGTTCAATAATAACAGGTAGTTTTCTATCAATATTCCTCCAAATGTACATGTGATGCAGTGAAATATGAATAGTTAGAAGGCTTTTATTCTGAAATGCTACATCAGTTTGTTTTGAAAGTTTCTGGGTGAACCCCCGGGGTGAGGTCCTATGAGTCTGAAGTGGAATGGTTCAATAATAACAGGTAGTTTTCTATCAATATTCCTCCAAATGTGCCAGGCCTTTTTGCATGGCAATTGTCTAACCCCGACTAGCACCTATACGGTGCCCGGAGAGGCCCGCGCATGGCGCAGTTGGATTCCTGGTCCAAAAGGGAGCAGAAAACGTATGGGGCCCTTTTCGCTCAGGAGTTTCGTTGCCGAACCATTGCAAATTGCCATACCCACATCTAGGGTTAGGGTTACGAAAATGAGTTTTTTTACGGTGCCCGGAGAGGCCCGCGCATGGCGCAGTTGGATTCCTGGTCCAAAAGGGAGCAGAAAACGTATGGGGCCCTTTTCGCTCAGGAGTTTCGTTGCCGAGCAATTGTCTAACCCCGACTAGCACCTAGGGTTAGGGTTACGAAAATGAGTTTTTTTACGGTGCCCGGAGAGGCCCGCGCATGGCGCAGTTGGATTCCTGGTCCAAAAGGGAGCAGAAAACGTATGGGGCCCTTTTCGCTCAGGAGTTTCTTTGCCGAACCATTGCAAATTGCCATACCCACATCTAGGGTTAGGGTTACGAAAATGAGGTTTTTTACGGTGCCCGGAGAGGCCCGCGCATGGCGCAGTTGGATTCCTGGTCCAAAAGGGAGCAGAAAACGTATGGGGCCCTTTTCGCTCAGGAGTTTCGTTGCCGAGCAATTGTCTAACCCCGACTAGCACCTAGGGTTAGGGTTACGAAAATGAGGTTTTTTACGGTGCCCGGAGAGGCCCGCGCATGGCGCAGTTGGATTCCTGGTCCAAAAGGGAGCAGAAAACGTATGGGGCCCTTTTCGCTCAGGAGTTTCGTTGCCGAACCATTGCAAATTGCCATACCCACATCTAGGGTTAGGGTTACGAAAATGAGTTTTTTTACGGTGCCCGGAGAGGCCCGCGCATGGCGCAGTTGGATTCCTGGTCCAAAAGGGAGCAGAAAACGTATGGGGCCCTTTTCGCTCAGGAGTTTCGTTGCCGAGCAATTGTCTAACCCCGACTAGCACCTAGGGTTAGGGTTACGAAAATGAGGTTTTTTACGGTGCCCGGAGAGGCCCGCGCATGGCGCAGTTGGATTCCTGGTCCAAAAGGGAGCAGAAAACGTATGGGGCCCTTTTCGCTCAGGAGTTTCGTTGCCGAACCATTGCAAATTGCCATACCCACATCTAGGGTTAGGGTTACGAAAATTAGGTTTTTTACGGTGCCCGGAGAGGCCCGCGCATGGCGCAGTTGGATTCCTGGTCCAAAAGGGAGCAGAAAACGTATGGGGCCCTTTTCGCTCAGGAGTTTCGTTGCCGAACCATTGCAAATTGCCATACCCACATCTAGGGTTAGGGTTACGAAAATGAGGTTTTTTACGGTGCCCGGAGAGGCCCGCGCATGGCGCAGTTGGATTCCTGGTCCAAAAGGGAGCAGAAAACGTATGGGGCCCTTTTCGCTCAGGAGTTTCGTTGCCGAACCATTGCAAATTGCCATACCCACATCTAGGGTTAGGGTTACGAAAATGAGGTTTTTTACGGTGCCCGGAGAGGCCCGCGCATGGCGCAGTTGGATTCCTGGTCCAAAAGGGAGCAGAAAACGTATGGGGCCCTTTTCGCTCAGGAGTTTCGTTGCCGAACCATTGCAAATTGCCATACCCACATCTAGGGTTAGGGTTACGAAAATGAGGTTTTTTACGGTGCCCGGAGAGGCCCGCGCATGGCGCAGTTGGATTCCTGGTCCAAAAGGGAGCAGAAAACGTATGGGGCCCTTTTCGCTCAGGAGTTTCGTTGCCGAACCATTGCAAATTGCCATACCCACATCTAGGGTTAGGGTTACGAAAATGAGGTTTTTTACGGTGCCCGGAGAGGCCCGCGCATGGCGCAGTTGGATTCCTGGTCCAAAAGGGAGCAGAAAACGTATGGGGCCCTTTTCGCTCAGGAGTTTCGTTGCCGAACCATTGCAAATTGCCATACCCACATCTAGGGTTAGGGTTACGAAAATGAGGTTTTTTACGGTGCCCGGAGAGGCCCGCGCATGGCGCAGTTGGATTCCTGGTTCCTGGGGTGGAGTACTATGAGTGTGAAGTGGAATGGTTCAATAATAACAGGTAGTTTTCTATCAATATTCCTCCAAATGTACATGTGATGCAGTGAAATATGAATAGTTAGAAGGCTTTTATTCTGAAATGCTACATCAGTTTGTTTTGAAAGTTTCTGGGTGAACCCCCGGGGTGAGGTACTATGAGTCTGAAGTGGAATGGTTCAATAATAACAGGTAGTTTTCTATCAATATTCCTCCAAATGTGCCAGGCCTTTTTGCATGGCAATTGTCTAACCCCGACTAGCACCTATACGGTGCCCGGAGAGGCCCGCGCATGGCGCAGTTGGATTCCTGGTCCAAAAGGGAGCAGAAAACGTATGGGGCCCTTTTCGCTCAGGAGTTTCGTTGCCGAACCATTGCAAATTGCCATACCCACATCTAGGGTTAGGGTTACGAAAATGAGTTTTTTTACGGTGCCCGGAGAGGCCCGCGCATGGCGCAGTTGGATTCCTGGTCCAAAAGGGAGCAGAAAACGTATGGGGCCCTTTTCGCTCAGGAGTTTCGTTGCCGAGCAATTGTCTAACCCCGACTAGCACCTAGGGTTAGGGTTACGAAAATGAGGTTTTTTACGGTGCCCGGAGAGGCCCACGCATGGCGCGGTTGGATTCCTGGTCCAAAAGGGAGCAGAAAACGTATGGGGCCCTTTTCGCTCAGGAGTTTCGTTGCCGAACCATTGCAAATTGCCATACCCACATCTAGGGTTAGGGTTACGAAAATGAGTTTTTTTACGGTGCCCGGAGAGGCCCGCGCATGGCGCAGTTGGATTCCTGGTCCAAAAGGGAGCAGAAAACGTATGGGGCCCTTTTCGCTCAGGAGTTTCGTTGCCGAGCAATTGTCTAACCCCGACTAGCACCTAGGGTTAGGGTTACGAAAATGAGGTTTTTTACGGTGCCCGGAGAGGCCCGCGCATGGCGCAGTTGGATTCCTGGTCCAAAAGGGAGCAGAAAACGTATGGGGCCCTTTTCGCTCAGGAGTTTCGTTGCCGAACCATTGCAAATTGCCATACCCACATCTAGGGTTAGGGTTACGAAAATGAGTTTTTTTACGGTGCCCGGAGAGGCCCGCGCATGGCGCAGTTGGATTCCTGGTCCAAAAGGGAGCAGAAAATGTATGGGGCCCTTTTCGCTCAGGAGTTTCGTTGCCGAGCAATTGTCTAACCCCGACTAGCACCTAGGGTTAGGGTTACGAAAATGAGTTTTTTTACGGTGCCCGGAGAGGCCCGCGCATGGCGCAGTTGGATTCCTGGTCCAAAAGGGAGCAGAAAACGTATGGGGCCCTTTTCGCTCAGGAGTTTCGTTGCCGAACCATTGCAAATTGCCATACCCACATCTAGGGTTAGGGTTACGAAAATGAGTTTTTTTACGGTGCCCGGAGAGGCCCGCGCATGGCGCAGTTGGATTCCTGGTCCAAAAGGGAGCAGAAAACGTATGGGGCCCTTTTCGCTCAGGAGTTTCGTTGCCGAGCAATTGTCTAACCCCGACTAGCACCTAGGGTTAGGGTTACGAAAATGAGTTTTTTTACGGTGCCTGGAGAGGCCCGCGCATGGCGCAGTTGGATTCCTGGTCCAAAAGGGAGCAGAAAACGTATGGGGCCCTTTTCGCTCAGGAGTTTCGTTGCCGAACCATTGCAAATTGCCATACCCACATCTAGGGTTAGGGTTACGAAAATGAGTTTTTTTACGGTGCCCGGAGAGGCCCGCGCATGGCGCAGTTGGATTCCTGGTCCAAAAGGGAGCAGAAAATGTATGGGGCCCTTTTCGCTCAGGAGTTTCGTTGCCGAGCAATTGTCTAACCCCGACTAGCACCTAGGGTTAGGGTTACGAAAATGAGTTTTTTTACGGTGCCCGGAGAGGCCCGCGCATGGCGCAGTTGGATTCCTGGTCCAAAAGGGAGCAGAAAACGTATGGGGCCCTTTTCGCTCAGGAGTTTCGTTGCCGAACCATTGCAAATTGCCATACCCACATCTAGGGTTAGGGTTACGAAAATGAGTTTTTTTACGGTGCCCGGAGAGGCCCGCGCATGGCGCAGTTGGATTCCTGGTCCAAAAGGGAGCAGAAAACGTATGGGGCCCTTTTCGCTCAGGAGTTTCGTTGCCGAGCAATTGTCTAACCCCGACTAGCACCTAGGGTTAGGGTTACGAAAATGAGTTTTTTTACGGTGCCCGGAGAGGCCCGCGCATGGCGCAGTTGGATTCCTGGTCCAAAAGGGAGCAGAAAACGTATGGGGCCCTTTTCGCTCAGGAGTTTCGTGGCCGAACCATTGCAAATTGCCATACCCACATCTAGGGTTAGGGTTACGAAAATGAGTTTTTTTACGGTGCCCGGAGAGGCCCGCGCATGGCGCAGTTGGATTCCTGGTCCAAAAGGGAGCAGAAAACGTATGGGGCCCTTTTCGCTCAGGAGTTTCGTTGCCGAGCAATTGTCTAACCCCGACTAGCACCTAGGGTTAGGGTTACGAAAATGAGTTTTTTTACGGTGCCCGGAGAGGCCCGCGCATGGCGCAGTTGGATTCCTGGTCCAAAAGGGAGCAGAAAACGTATGGGGCCCTTTTCGCTCAGGAGTTTCGTTGCCGAACCATTGCAAATTGCCATACCCACATCTAGGGTTAGGGTTACGAAAATGAGGTTTTTTACGGTGCCCGGAGAGGCCCGCGCATGGCGCAGTTGGATTCCTGGTCCAAAAGGGAGCAGAAAACGTATGGGGCCCTTTTCGCTCAGGAGTTTCGTTGCCGAGCAATTGTCTAACCCCGACTAGCACCTAGGGTTAGGGTTACGAAAATGAGGTTTTTTACGGTGCCCGGAGAGGCCCGCGCATGGCGCAGTTGGATTCCTGGTCCAAAAGGGAGCAGAAAACGTATGGGGCCCTTTTCGCTCAGGAGTTTCGTTGCCGAACCATTGCAAATTGCCATACCCACATCTAGGGTTAGGGTTACGAAAATGAGTTTTTTTACGGTGCCCGGAGAGGCCCGCGCATGGCGCAGTTGGATTCCTGGTCCAAAAGGGAGCAGAAAACGTATGGGGCCCTTTTCGCTCAGGAGTTTCGTTGCCGAGCAATTGTCTAACCCCGACTAGCACCTAGGGTTAGGGTTACGAAAATGAGTTTTTTTACGGTGCCCGGAGAGGCCCGCGCATGGCGCAGTTGGATTCCTGGTCCAAAAGGGAGCAGAAAACGTATGGGGCCCTTTTCGCTCAGGAGTTTCGTGGCCGAACCATTGCAAATTGCCATACCCACATCTAGGGTTAGGGTTACGAAAATGAGGTTTTTTACGGTGCCCGGAGAGGCCCGCGCATGGCGCAGTTGGATTCCTGGTCCAAAAGGGAGCAGAAAACGTATGGGGCCCTTTTCGCTCAGGAGTTTCGTTGCCGAACCATTGCAAATTGCCATACCCACATCTAGGGTTAGGGTTACGAAAATGAGGTTTTTTACGGTGCCCGGAGAGGCCCGCGCATGGCGCAGTTGGATTCCTGGTCCAAAAGGGAGCAGAAAACGTATGGGGCCCTTTTCGCTCAGGAGTTTCGTTGCCGAACCATTGCAAATTGCCATACCCACATCTAGGGTTAGGGTTACGAAAATGAGGTTTTTTACGGTGCCCGGAGAGGCCCGCGCATGGCGCAGTTGGATTCCTGGTTCCTGGGGTGGAGTACTATGAGTGTGAAGTGGAATGGTTCAATAATAACAGGTAGTTTTCTATCAATATTCCTCCAAATGTACATGTGATGCAGTGAAATATGAATAGTTAGAAGGCTTTTATTCTGAAATGCTACATCAGTTTGTTTTGAAAGTTTCTGGGTGAACCCCCGGGGTGAGGTACTATGAGTCTGAAGTGGAATGGTTCAATAATAACAGGTAGTTTTCTATCAATATTCCTCCAAATGTGCCAGGCCTTTTTGCATGGCAATTGTCTAACCCCGACTAGCACCTATACGGTGCCCGGAGAGGCCCGCGCATGGCGCAGTTGGATTCCTGGTCCAAAAGGGAGCAGAAAACGTATGGGGCCCTTTTCGCTCAGGAGTTTCGTTGCCGAACCATTGCAAATTGCCATACCCACATCTAGGGTTAGGGTTACGAAAATGAGTTTTTTTACGGTGCCCGGAGAGGCCCGCGCATGGCGCAGTTGGATTCCTGGTCCAAAAGGGAGCAGAAAACGTATGGGGCCCTTTTCGCTCAGGAGTTTCGTTGCCGAGCAATTGTCTAACCCCGACTAGCACCTAGGGTTAGGGTTACGAAAATGAGGTTTTTTACGGTGCCCGGAGAGGCCCACGCATGGCGCGGTTGGATTCCTGGTCCAAAAGGGAGCAGAAAACGTATGGGGCCCTTTTCGCTCAGGAGTTTCGTTGCCGAACCATTGCAAATTGCCATACCCACATCTAGGGTTAGGGTTACGAAAATGAGTTTTTTTACGGTGCCCGGAGAGGCCTGCGCATGGCGCAGTTGGATTCCTGGTCCAAAAGGGAGCAGAAAACGTATGGGGCCCTTTTCGCTCAGGAGTTTCGTTGCCGAGCAATTGTCTAACCCCGACTAGCACCTAGGGTTAGGGTTACGAAAATGAGGTTTTTTACGGTGCCCGGAGAGGCCCGCGCATGGCGCAGTTGGATTCCTGGTCCAAAAGGGAGCAGAAAACGTATGGGGCCCTTTTCGCTCAGGAGTTTCGTTGCCGAACCATTGCAAATTGCCATACCCACATCTAGGGTTAGGGTTACGAAAATGAGTTTTTTTACGGTGCCCGGAGAGGCCCGCGCATGGCGCAGTTGGATTCCTGGTCCAAAAGGGAGCAGAAAATGTATGGGGCCCTTTTCGCTCAGGAGTTTCGTTGCCGAGCAATTGTCTAACCCCGACTAGCACCTAGGGTTAGGGTTACGAAAATGAGTTTTTTTACGGTGCCCGGAGAGGCCCGCGCATGGCGCAGTTGGATTCCTGGTCCAAAAGGGAGCAGAAAACGTATGGGGCCCTTTTCGCTCAGGAGTTTCGTTGCCGAACCATTGCAAATTGCCATACCCACATCTAGGGTTAGGGTTACGAAAATGAGTTTTTTTACGGTGCCCGGAGAGGCCCGCGCATGGCGCAGTTGGATTCCTGGTCCAAAAGGGAGCAGAAAACGTATGGGGCCCTTTTCGCTCAGGAGTTTCGTTGCCGAGCAATTGTCTAACCCCGACTAGCACCTAGGGTTAGGGTTACGAAAATGAGGTTTTTTACGGTGCCCGGAGAGGCCCACGCATGGCGCGGTTGGATTCCTGGTCCAAAAGGGAGCAGAAAACGTATGGGGCCCTTTTCGCTCAGGAGTTTCGTTGCCGAACCATTGCAAATTGCCATACCCACATCTAGGGTTAGGGTTACGAAAATGAGTTTTTTTACGGTGCCCGGAGAGGCCTGCGCATGGCGCAGTTGGATTCCTGGTCCAAAAGGGAGCAGAAAACGTATGGGGCCCTTTTCGCTCAGGAGTTTCGTTGCCGAGCAATTGTCTAACCCCGACTAGCACCTAGGGTTAGGGTTACGAAAATGAGGTTTTTTACGGTGCCCGGAGAGGCCCGCGCATGGCGCAGTTGGATTCCTGGTCCAAAAGGGAGCAGAAAACGTATGGGGCCCTTTTCGCTCAGGAGTTTCGTTGCCGAACCATTGCAAATTGCCATACCCACATCTAGGGTTAGGGTTACGAAAATGAGTTTTTTTACGGTGCCCGGAGAGGCCCGCGCATGGCGCAGTTGGATTCCTGGTCCAAAAGGGAGCAGAAAATGTATGGGGCCCTTTTCGCTCAGGAGTTTCGTTGCCGAGCAATTGTCTAACCCCGACTAGCACCTAGGGTTAGGGTTACGAAAATGAGTTTTTTTACGGTGCCCGGAGAGGCCCGCGCATGGCGCAGTTGGATTCCTGGTCCAAAAGGGAGCAGAAAACGTATGGGGCCCTTTTCGCTCAGGAGTTTCGTTGCCGAACCATTGCAAATTGCCATACCCACATCTAGGGTTAGGGTTACGAAAATGAGTTTTTTTACGGTGCCCGGAGAGGCCCGCGCATGGCGCAGTTGGATTCCTGGTCCAAAAGGGAGCAGAAAACGTATGGGGCCCTTTTCGCTCAGGAGTTTCGTTGCCGAGCAATTGTCTAACCCCGACTAGCACCTAGGGTTAGGGTTACGAAAATGAGTTTTTTTACGGTGCCTGGAGAGGCCCGCGCATGGCGCAGTTGGATTCCTGGTCCAAAAGGGAGCAGAAAACGTATGGGGCCCTTTTCGCTCAGGAGTTTCGTTGCCGAACCATTGCAAATTGCCATACCCACATCTAGGGTTAGGGTTACGAAAATGAGTTTTTTTACGGTGCCCGGAGAGGCCCGCGCATGGCGCAGTTGGATTCCTGGTCCAAAAGGGAGCAGAAAACGTATGGGGCCCTTTTCGCTCAGGAGTTTCGTTGCCGAGCAATTGTCTAACCCCGACTAGCACCTAGGGTTAGGGTTACGAAAATGAGTTTTTTTACGGTGCCCGGAGAGGCCCGCGCATGGCGCAGTTGGATTCCTGGTCCAAAAGGGAGCAGAAAACGTATGGGGCCCTTTTCGCTCAGGAGTTTCGTGGCCGAACCATTGCAAATTGCCATACCCACATCTAGGGTTAGGGTTACGAAAATGAGTTTTTTTACGGTGCCCGGAGAGGCCCGCGCATGGCGCAGTTGGATTCCTGGTCCAAAAGGGAGCAGAAAATGTATGGGGCCCTTTTCGCTCAGGAGTTTCGTTGCCGAGCAATTGTCTAACCCCGACTAGCACCTAGGGTTAGGGTTACGAAAATGAGTTTTTTTACGGTGCCCGGAGAGGCCCGCGCATGGCGCAGTTGGATTCCTGGTCCAAAAGGGAGCAGAAAACGTATGGGGCCCTTTTCGCTCAGGAGTTTCGTTGCCGAACCATTGCAAATTGCCATACCCACATCTAGGGTTAGGGTTACGAAAATGAGGTTTTTTACGGTGCCCGGAGAGGCCCGCGCATGGCGCAGTTGGATTCCTGGTCCAAAAGGGAGCAGAAAACGTATGGGGCCCTTTTCGCTCAGGAGTTTCGTTGCCGAGCAATTGTCTAACCCCGACTAGCACCTAGGGTTAGGGTTACGAAAATGAGTTTTTTTACGGTGCCCGGAGAGGCCCGCGCATGGCGCAGTTGGATTCCTGGTCCAAAAGGGAGCAGAAAACGTATGGGGCCCTTTTCGCTCAGGAGTTTCGTGGCCGAACCATTGCAAATTGCCATACCCACATCTAGGGTTAGGGTTACGAAAATGAGTTTTTTTACGGTGCCCGGAGAGGCCCGCGCATGGCGCAGTTGGATTCCTGGTCCAAAAGGGAGCAGAAAACGTATGGGGCCCTTTTCGCTCAGGAGTTTCGTTGCCGAGCAATTGTCTAACCCCGACTAGCACCTAGGGTTAGGGTTACGAAAATGAGTTTTTTTACGGTGCCTGGAGAGGCCCGCGCATGGCGCAGTTGGATTCCTGGTCCAAAAGGGAGCAGAAAACGTATGGGGCCCTTTTCGCTCAGGAGTTTCGTTGCCGAACCATTGCAAATTGCCATACCCACATCTAGGGTTAGGGTTACGAAAATGAGTTTTTTTACGGTGCCCGGAGAGGCCCGCGCATGGCGCAGTTGGATTCCTGGTCCAAAAGGGAGCAGAAAATGTATGGGGCCCTTTTCGCTCAGGAGTTTCGTTGCCGAGCAATTGTCTAACCCCGACTAGCACCTAGGGTTAGGGTTACGAAAATGAGTTTTTTTACGGTGCCCGGAGAGGCCCGCGCATGGCGCAGTTGGATTCCTGGTCCAAAAGGGAGCAGAAAACGTATGGGGCCCTTTTCGCTCAGGAGTTTCGTTGCCGAACCATTGCAAATTGCCATACCCACATCTAGGGTTAGGGTTACGAAAATGAGGTTTTTTACGGTGCCCGGAGAGGCCCGCGCATGGCGCAGTTGGATTCCTGGTCCAAAAGGGAGCAGAAAACGTATGGGGCCCTTTTCGCTCAGGAGTTTCGTTGCCGAGCAATTGTCTAACCCCGACTAGCACCTAGGGTTAGGGTTACGAAAATGAGTTTTTTTACGGTGCCCGGAGAGGCCCGCGCATGGCGCAGTTGGATTCCTGGTCCAAAAGGGAGCAGAAAACGTATGGGGCCCTTTTCGCTCAGGAGTTTCGTGGCCGAACCATTGCAAATTGCCATACCCACATCTAGGGTTAGGGTTACGAAAATGAGTTTTTTTACGGTGCCCGGAGAGGCCCGCGCATGGCGCAGTTGGATTCCTGGTCCAAAAGGGAGCAGAAAACGTATGGGGCCCTTTTCGCTCAGGAGTTTCGTTGCCGAGCAATTGTCTAACCCCGACTAGCACCTAGGGTTAGGGTTACGAAAATGAGTTTTTTTACGGTGCCTGGAGAGGCCCGCGCATGGCGCAGTTGGATTCCTGGTCCAAAAGGGAGCAGAAAACGTATGGGGCCCTTTTCGCTCAGGAGTTTCGTTGCCGAACCATTGCAAATTGCCATACCCACATCTAGGGTTAGGGTTACGAAAATGAGTTTTTTTACGGTGCCCGGAGAGGCCCGCGCATGGCGCAGTTGGATTCCTGGTCCAAAAGGGAGCAGAAAATGTATGGGGCCCTTTTCGCTCAGGAGTTTCGTTGCCGAGCAATTGTCTAACCCCGACTAGCACCTAGGGTTAGGGTTACGAAAATGAGTTTTTTTACGGTGCCCGGAGAGGCCCGCGCATGGCGCAGTTGGATTCCTGGTCCAAAAGGGAGCAGAAAACGTATGGGGCCCTTTTCGCTCAGGAGTTTCGTTGCCGAACCATTGCAAATTGCCATACCCACATCTAGGGTTAGGGTTACGAAAATGAGTTTTTTTACGGTGCCCGGAGAGGCCCGCGCATGGCGCAGTTGGATTCCTGGTCCAAAAGGGAGCAGAAAACGTATGGGGCCCTTTTCGCTCAGGAGTTTCGTTGCCGAGCAATTGTCTAACCCCGACTAGCACCTAGGGTTAGGGTTACGAAAATGAGTTTTTTTACGGTGCCCGGAGAGGCCCGCGCATGGCGCAGTTGGATTCCTGGTCCAAAAGGGAGCAGAAAACGTATGGGGCCCTTTTCGCTCAGGAGTTTCGTGGCCGAACCATTGCAAATTGCCATACCCACATCTAGGGTTAGGGTTACGAAAATGAGTTTTTTTTACGGTGCCCGGAGAGGCCCGCGCATGGCGCAGTTGGATTCCTGGTCCAAAAGGGAGCAGAAAACGTATGGGGCCCTTTTCGCTCAGGAGTTTCGTTGCCGAGCAATTGTCTAACCCCGACTAGCACCTAGGGTTAGGGTTACGAAAATGAGTTTTTTTACGGTGCCCGGAGAGGCCCGCGCATGGCGCAGTTGGATTCCTGGTCCAAAAGGGAGCAGAAAACGTATGGGGCCCTTTTCGCTCAGGAGTTTCGTTGCCGAACCATTGCAAATTGCCATACCCACATCTAGGGTTAGGGTTACGAAAATGAGGTTTTTTACGGTGCCCGGAGAGGCCCGCGCATGGCGCAGTTGGATTCCTGGTCCAAAAGGGAGCAGAAAACGTATGGGGCCCTTTTCGCTCAGGAGTTTCGTTGCCGAACCATTGCAAATTGCCATACCCACATCTAGGGTTAGGGTTACGAAAATGAGTTTTTTTACGGTGCCCGGAGAGGCCCGCGCATGGCGCAGTTGGATTCCTGGTCCAAAAGGGAGCAGAAAACGTATGGGGCCCTTTTCGCTCAGGAGTTTCGTTGCCGAGCAATTGTCTAACCCCGACTAGCACCTAGGGTTAGGGTTACGAAAATGAGTTTTTTTACGGTGCCCGGAGAGGCCCGCGCATGGCGCAGTTGGATTCCTGGTCCAAAAGGGAGCAGAAAACGTATGGGGCCCTTTTCGCTCAGGAGTTTCGTGGCCGAACCATTGCAAATTGCCATACCCACATCTAGGGTTAGGGTTACGAAAATGAGGTTTTTTACGGTGCCCGGAGAGGCCCGCGCATGGCGCAGTTGGATTCCTGGTCCAAAAGGGAGCAGAAAACGTATGGGGCCCTTTTCGCTCAGGAGTTTCGTTGCCGAACCATTGCAAATTGCCATACCCACATCTAGGGTTAGGGTTACGAAAATGAGGTTTTTTACGGTGCCCGGAGAGGCCCGCGCATGGCGCAGTTGGATTCCTGGTCCAAAAGGGAGCAGAAAACGTATGGGGCCCTTTTCGCTCAGGAGTTTCGTTGCCGAGCAATTGTCTAACCCCGACTAGCACCTAGGGTTAGGGTTACGAAAATGAGTTTTTTTACGGTGCCCGGAGAGGCCCGCGCATGGCGCAGTTGGATTCCTGGTCCAAAAGGGAGCAGAAAACGTATGGGGCCCTTTTCGCTCAGGAGTTTCGTTGCCGAACCATTGCAAATTGCCATACCCACATCTAGGGTTAGGGTTACGAAAATGAGGTTTTTTACGGTGCCCGGAGAGGCCCGCGCATGGCGCAGTTGGATTCCTGGTCCAAAAGGGAGCAGAAAACGTATGGGGCCCTTTTCGCTCAGGAGTTTCGTTGCCGAGCAATTGTCTAACCCCGACTAGCACCTAGGGTTAGGGTTACGAAAATGAGGTTTTTTACGGTGCCCGGAGAGGCCCGCGCATGGCGCAGTTGGATTCCTGGTCCAAAAGGGAGCAGAAAACGTATGGGGCCCTTTTCGCTCAGGAGTTTCGTTGCCGAACCATTGCAAATTGCCATACCCACATCTAGGGTTAGGGTTACGAAAATGAGTTTTTTTACGGTGCCCGGAGAGGCCCGCGCATGGCGCAGTTGGATTCCTGGTCCAAAAGGGAGCAGAAAACGTATGGGGCCCTTTTCGCTCAGGAGTTTCGTTGCCGAGCAATTGTCTAACCCCGACTAGCACCTAGGGTTAGGGTTACGAAAATGAGTTTTTTTACGGTGCCCGGAGAGGCCCGCGCATGGCGCAGTTGGATTCCTGGTCCAAAAGGGAGCAGAAAACGTATGGGGCCCTTTTCGCTCAGGAGTTTCGTGGCCGAACCATTGCAAATTGCCATACCCACATCTAGGGTTAGGGTTACGAAAATGAGGTTTTTTACGGTGCCCGGAGAGGCCCGCGCATGGCGCAGTTGGATTCCTGGTCCAAAAGGGAGCAGAAAACGTATGGGGCCCTTTTCGCTCAGGAGTTTCGTTGCCGAACCATTGCAAATTGCCATACCCACATCTAGGGTTAGGGTTACGAAAATGAGGTTTTTTACGGTGCCCGGAGAGGCCCGCGCATGGCGCAGTTGGATTCCTGGTCCAAAAGGGAGCAGAAAACGTATGGGGCCCTTTTCGCTCAGGAGTTTCGTTGCCGAACCATTGCAAATTGCCATACCCACATCTAGGGTTAGGGTTACGAAAATGAGGTTTTTTACGGTGCCCGGAGAGGCCCGCGCATGGCGCAGTTGGATTCCTGGTTCCTGGGGTGGAGTACTATGAGTGTGAAGTGGAATGGTTCAATAATAACAGGTAGTTTTCTATCAATATTCCTCCAAATGTACATGTGATGCAGTGAAATATGAATAGTTAGAAGGCTTTTATTCTGAAATGCTACATCAGTTTGTTTTGAAAGTTTCTGGGTGAACCCCCGGGGTGAGGTACTATGAGTCTGAAGTGGAATGGTTCAATAATAACAGGTAGTTTTCTATCAATATTCCTCCAAATGTGCCAGGCCTTTTTGCATGGCAATTGTCTAACCCCGACTAGCACCTATACGGTGCCCGGAGAGGCCCGCGCATGGCGCAGTTGGATTCCTGGTCCAAAAGGGAGCAGAAAACGTATGGGGCCCTTTTCGCTCAGGAGTTTCGTTGCCGAACCATTGCAAATTGCCATACCCACATCTAGGGTTAGGGTTACGAAAATGAGTTTTTTTACGGTGCCCGGAGAGGCCCGCGCATGGCGCAGTTGGATTCCTGGTCCAAAAGGGAGCAGAAAACGTATGGGGCCCTTTTCGCTCAGGAGTTTCGTTGCCGAGCAATTGTCTAACCCCGACTAGCACCTAGGGTTAGGGTTACGAAAATGAGGTTTTTTACGGTGCCCGGAGAGGCCCGCGCATGGCGCAGTTGGATTCCTGGTCCAAAAGGGAGCAGAAAACGTATGGGGCCCTTTTCGCTCAGGAGTTTCGTTGCCGAACCATTGCAAATTGCCATACCCACATCTAGGGTTAGGGTTACGAAAATGAGTTTTTTTACGGTGCCCGGAGAGGCCCGCGCATGGCGCAGTTGGATTCCTGGTCCAAAAGGGAGCAGAAAATGTATGGGGCCCTTTTCGCTCAGGAGTTTCGTTGCCGAGCAATTGTCTAACCCCGACTAGCACCTAGGGTTAGGGTTACGAAAATGAGTTTTTTTACGGTGCCCGGAGAGGCCCGCGCATGGCGCAGTTGGATTCCTGGTCCAAAAGGGAGCAGAAAACGTATGGGGCCCTTTTCGCTCAGGAGTTTCGTTGCCGAACCATTGCAAATTGCCATACCCACATCTAGGGTTAGGGTTACGAAAATGAGTTTTTTTACGGTGCCCGGAGAGGCCCGCGCATGGCGCAGTTGGATTCCTGGTCCAAAAGGGAGCAGAAAACGTATGGGGCCCTTTTCGCTCAGGAGTTTCGTTGCCGAGCAATTGTCTAACCCCGACTAGCACCTAGGGTTAGGGTTACGAAAATGAGTTTTTTTACGGTGCCTGGAGAGGCCCGCGCATGGCGCAGTTGGATTCCTGGTCCAAAAGGGAGCAGAAAACGTATGGGGCCCTTTTCGCTCAGGAGTTTCGTTGCCGAACCATTGCAAATTGCCATACCCACATCTAGGGTTAGGGTTACGAAAATGAGTTTTTTTACGGTGCCCGGAGAGGCCCGCGCATGGCGCAGTTGGATTCCTGGTCCAAAAGGGAGCAGAAAACGTATGGGGCCCTTTTCGCTCAGGAGTTTCGTTGCCGAGCAATTGTCTAACCCCGACTAGCACCTAGGGTTAGGGTTACGAAAATGAGTTTTTTTACGGTGCCCGGAGAGGCCCGCGCATGGCGCAGTTGGATTCCTGGTCCAAAAGGGAGCAGAAAACGTATGGGGCCCTTTTCGCTCAGGAGTTTCGTGGCCGAACCATTGCAAATTGCCATACCCACATCTAGGGTTAGGGTTACGAAAATGAGTTTTTTTACGGTGCCCGGAGAGGCCCGCGCATGGCGCAGTTGGATTCCTGGTCCAAAAGGGAGCAGAAAACGTATGGGGCCCTTTTCGCTCAGGAGTTTCGTTGCCGAGCAATTGTCTAACCCCGACTAGCACCTAGGGTTAGGGTTACGAAAATGAGTTTTTTTACGGTGCCCGGAGAGGCCCGCGCATGGCGCAGTTGGATTCCTGGTCCAAAAGGGAGCAGAAAACGTATGGGGCCCTTTTCGCTCAGGAGTTTCGTTGCCGAACCATTGCAAATTGCCATACCCACATCTAGGGTTAGGGTTACGAAAATGAGTTTTTTTACGGTGCCCGGAGAGGCCCGCGCATGGCGCAGTTGGATTCCTGGTCCAAAAGGGAGCAGAAAACGTATGGGGCCCTTTTCGCTCAGGAGTTTCGTTGCCGAGCAATTGTCTAACCCCGACTAGCACCTAGGGTTAGGGTTACGAAAATGAGGTTTTTTACGGTGCCCGGAGAGGCCCGCGCATGGCGCAGTTGGATTCCTGGTCCAAAAGGGAGCAGAAAACGTATGGGGCCCTTTTCGCTCAGGAGTTTCGTTGCCGAACCATTGCAAATTGCCATACCCACATCTAGGGTTAGGGTTACGAAAATGAGTTTTTTTACGGTGCCCGGAGAGGCCCGCGCATGGCGCAGTTGGATTCCTGGTCCAAAAGGGAGCAGAAAATGTATGGGGCCCTTTTCGCTCAGGAGTTTCGTTGCCGAGCAATTGTCTAACCCCGACTAGCACCTAGGGTTAGGGTTACGAAAATGAGTTTTTTTACGGTGCCCGGAGAGGCCCGCGCATGGCGCAGTTGGATTCCTGGTCCAAAAGGGAGCAGAAAACGTATGGGGCCCTTTTCGCTCAGGAGTTTCGTTGCCGAACCATTGCAAATTGCCATACCCACATCTAGGGTTAGGGTTACGAAAATGAGTTTTTTTACGGTGCCCGGAGAGGCCCGCGCATGGCGCAGTTGGATTCCTGGTCCAAAAGGGAGCAGAAAACGTATGGGGCCCTTTTCGCTCAGGAGTTTCGTTGCCGAGCAATTGTCTAACCCCGACTAGCACCTAGGGTTAGGGTTACGAAAATGAGTTTTTTTACGGTGCCTGGAGAGGCCCGCGCATGGCGCAGTTGGATTCCTGGTCCAAAAGGGAGCAGAAAACGTATGGGGCCCTTTTCGCTCAGGAGTTTCGTTGCCGAACCATTGCAAATTGCCATACCCACATCTAGGGTTAGGGTTACGAAAATGAGTTTTTTTACGGTGCCCGGAGAGGCCCGCGCATGGCGCAGTTGGATTCCTGGTCCAAAAGGGAGCAGAAAACGTATGGGGCCCTTTTCGCTCAGGAGTTTCGTTGCCGAGCAATTGTCTAACCCCGACTAGCACCTAGGGTTAGGGTTACGAAAATGAGTTTTTTTACGGTGCCCGGAGAGGCCCGCGCATGGCGCAGTTGGATTCCTGGTCCAAAAGGGAGCAGAAAACGTATGGGGCCCTTTTCGCTCAGGAGTTTCGTGGCCGAACCATTGCAAATTGCCATACCCACATCTAGGGTTAGGGTTACGAAAATGAGTTTTTTTACGGTGCCCGGAGAGGCCCGCGCATGGCGCAGTTGGATTCCTGGTCCAAAAGGGAGCAGAAAACGTATGGGGCCCTTTTCGCTCAGGAGTTTCGTTGCCGAGCAATTGTCTAACCCCGACT
>NW_028151880.1:0-35000 GCF_964638095.1 Poromitra crassiceps
ACCCTCCACATCACCTAAACTTTCCAGATAGGTTCAAGAGGTCACCCCTTACTCAGAAAAAAAAGAATACACCAATCCACCAGATGGTGGCGCTATAACAGACCATTTCGCGTTATGGTCCATATCTTCTGAACCGTTTGTCCTATACTCAAAATTTCACTTCTCAGGGATTCCTTGGATCAAGCTGCATCTATCCATATAGGCCACGCCCATTTAGTGTGCCTAGATTTTCCGCCATTTTGAATTGGATCAAAAACCTACTTTTGCTAACTCCTCCTAGACCGTTTGGCCAAATCACACGAAAACTTTTCGGGGTCATCTATGGACTAACCCGACCTAAAGTTATTAAAGGATTTTGGATACTTTAATCCGTTTTGAAATGATAAATCTCTAAACTTTTAATGAAACACACCCTGACACTAAATTGCCCACAACTCATTAACCAGTCAATTACAACTAGTGCTGCTACTACTGCTACCACTCTCACTACTACCAACACTACTACTACTACTGCTACTACTACTACTACTACTACTACTGCTTGGAAACCATCAGGTCACCGGATCTCAACCAAACTTTGTTTACTTGCACATACCAACTCTGAATAAATGTGCACTATTCAGTGTCTATATTATTTGACATATACCCCCCAAGTCACCGGAAGCTTGGACCCCGCATCGCCGCTTGCGGCTATATTGTCTATTTGTTTTTCTTCTTTTTCTGCCCTAAAAGTGTGTGGATCTCAGAAACCATACCCTCCACATCACCTAAACTTTCCACATAGGTTCAAGAGGTCACCCCCTACTCAGAAAAAAAAGTATACACCGATCCACCAGATGGTGGCGCTATAACAGACCATTTCGCGTTATGGTCCATATCTTCTGAACCGGTTGTCCTATACTCAAAAGTTCACTTCTCAGGGATTCCTTGGATCAAGACGCATCTATCCATATAGGCCACGTCCATTTGGTGTGCCTAGATTTTCCGCCATTTTGAATTTGATGCCCTAAAAGTGTGTGGATCTCAGAAACCATACACCCCCCATCACCCAAACTTTCCACACAGGTTCACGACATCACCCACTACTCAGAGTAAAAAAATCACACCAATCCACCAGATGGTGGCGCTATAACAGCCAATTTCACGTTTGTCGGTCCATAACTTCTGAACTGCGAGCTGTAGAATCAAAATTCCACATCTACTGGTTTCCCTGGAGCATCATGTATCTAACCCACTAGGCCACGCCCATTTCTGCGTGGTAGATTTTCCGCCATTTTGAATTTGATCAAAAACCTACTTTTGCGAGCTCCTCCTAGACGTTTGGCCAAATCACACAAAACTTTTTCTGGGCCATCTATGGACTACCCCGACCTAAGGTTAGTAAAGGATTTTGGATACGTGAAACCGTTTTGAAATGCTAAATCTCGAAACTTTTAATGAAACACACGCCAACACTAAATTGCCCACAACTCATTAACCGGTCAATTCCAACTACTGCTGCTACTACTGCTACCACTCTCACTACTACCAACACTACTACTACTACTGCTACTACTACTACTACTACTACTACTGCTTGGAAACCATCAGGTCACCGGATCTCAACCAAACTTTGTTTACTTGCACATACCAACTCTGAATAAATGTGCACTATTCAGTGTCTATATTATTTGACATATACCCCCCAAGTCACCGGAAGCTTGGACCCCGCATCGCCGCTTGCGGCTATATATATTGTCTATTTGTTTTTCTTCTTTTTCTGCCCTAAAAGTGTGTGGATCTCAGAAACCATACCCTCCACATCACCTAAACTTTCCACATAGGTTCAAGAGGTCACCCCCTACTCGGAGAAAAAAAATACACCAATCCACCAGATGGTGGCGCTATAACAGACCATTTCGCCTTATGGTCCATATCTTCTGAACCGTGTGTCCTATACTCAAAATTTCACTTATCCTGGATTCCTTGGATCAATATGCATCTATCCATATAGGCCACGCCCATTTGCGTGTGCCTAGATTTTCTGCCATTTTGAATTAGATCAAAAACCTACTTTTGCGAGCTCCTCCTAGACTGTTTGGCCAAATCACACGAAACGTTTTCTGGGTTATCTATGGACTACCCCGACCTAAAGTTATTAAAGGATTTTGGATACGTGAAACCGTTTTGAAATGATAAATGTCTAAACTTGTGTGTATTTGCTTTTGTTCTTTTCCTGCCCTAAAAGTGTGTGGATCTCAGAAACCATACGCCCCACATCACCCACCTTTCCACATAGTTTCAAGACATCACCCACTACTCAGAGGAAAAAATTACACCAATCCACCAGATGGTGGCGCTATAACAGCCAACCACCACTACTACTGCTGCTGCTGCTACTACTACTACTACTATTCTTAGTACTTCTGCTGCTACTACTGCTACCACTCCCACTACTACCAACACTACTACTACTACTATTACTACTACTGCTACTACTACTACTACTAGTACTGCTTGGAAACCGTCAGGTCACCGGATCTCAACCAAACTTTGTTTACTTGTGCACATACATGGTCTGAATAAATGTGCACTATCTGACATATACCCCCCAAGTCACCGGAAGCTTGGACCCCGCATCGCCGCTTGCGGCTATATTTAGGGGTCCAAGCACGAAGTGCGTGGATCCCTATTGTATCTGTTCCGATTATTAGGGGTCCAAGCACGAAGTGCGTGGATCCCTATTGTATGTGTTCCGATTATTGTTTTTTTTTTTTTTCTTCTTCTCCGGTAAAACTGTATGTACAGCAGAAACTGTAATGCCAGACTGGGCACATAGATTGTAAATGTGCCTCACTACTCAGAAACAAAAAATTACCCATATCGGCCAGATGGTGGCGCTATAACAGACCATTTCGCGTTATGGTCCATATCTTCTGAACCGTGAGGTGTAGAATCAAAATTTCACTTCGGCTGTATTCCCTGGATCAATACGCATCTATCCATATAGGCCACGCCCATTTGCGTGTGCCTAGATTTTCCGCCATTTTGAATTTTATCAAAAACCTACTTTTGCGAACTCCTCCTAGACCGTTTGGCCAAATCACATGGGAATTATTCTGGGTCATCTATGGACTACCCCGACCCAAAGTTATTAAAGGATTTTGGATACGTGAAACCGTTTTGAAATTATAAATGTCTAAACTTTTGTGTATTTGCTTTTGTTCTTTTCCTGCCCTAAAAGTGTCTGGATGTCAGAAACCATACACCCCCCATCACCCAAACTTTCCACACAGGTTCACGACATCACCCACTACTCAGAGTAAAAAAATTACACCAATCCACCAGACGGTGGCGCTATAACAGCCAATTTCACGTTTGTCGGTCAATAACTTCTGAACCACGAGCCGTAGAATCAAAATTCCACATCTACCGGTTTCCCTGGAGCATCGTGCATCTAACCTACTAGGCCACGCCCATTTCTGTCTGTTAGATTTTCCGCCATTTTGAATTTGATCAAAAACCTACTTTTGCGAGCTCCTCTTAGACCGTTTGGCCAAATCACACGAAACTTTTTCTGGGTCATCTATAGACTACCCCGACCTAAAGTTATTAAAGGATTTTGGATACGTGAAACCGTTTTGAAATGATAAATCTCGAAACTTTTAATGAAACACACGCCAACACTAAATTGCCCACAACTCATTAACCGGTCAATTACAACTACTGCTGCTACTACTGCTACCACTCCCACTACTACCAACACTACTACTACTACTATTACTACTTCTGCTACTATTACTACTACTACTACTACTACTACTACTACTGGAAGTTGGAATGTAGCATTTTGGGTGGGGTTAATGTGTTTTGGGGTTCTGCATCTGCTGTAACATAATACACAGTTGGTTTAGATGTCACACAGTAATACCCGATCCACAAAGACTTGACACCCACGTTTGAATAAAAACAAGTTTATGCCATAATAAGGTTACATCCGTGCCTCGTCATTGCTGTGGAAGGATGGTGTAGGGGTAAAGTAGCAGACCCCAAAGCTGGAGGTCCTGGGATCAAACCACGGCCAGGTAAGTGTTTTATTTTTTGAAAATGTAGAATAAAGGTTAATCTGGATATAATTATGTATAACGCTGCTGAATACACACTGTGTACATAGCAGAATAACTGAATATGCCTATTCATGGTAATGTCATATTTCGACGTCATCTTGACATTCCTGTGTAGATGTCTAAATGATCCCCAAATCGGCTGTGATTTGGCCTAGTCCTGGACGTCACTGAAAGATGATATCAGAACATCATCATGATGTAATTGTGTTTGCTGGGAGCCTTCTTTCAGATGAGAGAGGAAAAACATTCCAATACATTATTGTGTCTTCACATGTGAAAGGTCCAAAAAGAGAATTCAATCTGAATTATCCTTGTCACTCATGTGCTCATTGTAACAGCACAACCCACACCAATTAGTTCAAACACCTCCATTCAGGGCATACTTTTAATGTAAAGTGATGCATTTTGTGTGTAATACAAAAATGTCCTTAATGGTAAATGGACTGCATGACAAGCTGCCATGCAGGGTGCTGGCTATAGTCACCAAAAGCAATTTCAGGGATAAACCCCATCAACCTTCTGTAGTGGACGCCACTACGCCCTATGGTTTGATGTGTGTGTGGGAAAGACACAATGACAACTGAAAATCTGATTTCAGAACACAAAAGCTCCATCATGAGACAAGAACTAACCTCTCCTGTTGCAAAACACGTTCTTGAACACAGCCACGCACAGACAGCTAACATTTCCAAGATATTGAAAAAGTTCATGAAACACCGCAAAATAAGGAGGCAGCATGTGGGGTTTTAATTACTGTTACTAACTTACCTGTCTGAAGTTGAAAGTTTTTCATCCCACGTGGGGTTTGAACTTTGAGCGGCAATGGTCTTTAGTTAGCATAAGTCATGTGCTTTACCAAGTGAGCTATCCAGACTGTTGTATTTAACTTTGTAGACCATATTATATGTATCTGCAGAGCCAGAGAAGTACTTGTCGTATTGACAGTATGTTCTACCCAAATACCACTTTCTGTCCAGATACTTAAAGGGATATTGTACACAAAAACTGCTTTCTATCCAAGTACTACTTCAAGTTTCAAGACATCACCCACTACTCAGAGGAAAAAATTACACCAATCTACCAGATGGTGGCGCTATAACAGCCAACCACCACTACTACTGCTGCTGCTGCTACTACTACTACTACTATTGGCTACTAGTGGCGGCTGTGGCTCAGGAGGTAGAGTGGGTTGTCCACTAATTTGAAGGTTGGTGGTTCGTTCCCCGGCTCCTCCAATCCGCACGTCGAAGTGTCCTTGGGCAAGACACTGAACCCCAAATTGCTCCCGATGGCTGTGCCAGCACCCTGCGTGGCAGCTGGCCGCCTTCGATGGGTGAATGTAGGCACATTGTAAAGCGCTTTGGATAAAAGCGCTATATAAATGCAGTCCATTTACCATTTACCATTTACTATTCTTAGTACTTCTGCTGCTACTACTGCTACCACTCCCACTACTACCAACACTATTACTACTACTGCTACTACTACTACTACTAGTACTGCTTGGAAACCGTCAGGTCACCGGATCTCAACCAAACTTTGTTTACTTGTGCATATACCAAGTCTGAATAAATGTGCACTATCTGACATATACCCCCCAAGTCACCGGAAGCTTGGACCCCGCATCGCCGCTTGCGGCTATATTTTTCCTTTGTTATTGTCATCTATAGTGTTTTGTTTTGCATAAAAACACACAGTTTGATTAGGAAATTATTAAATATGTGCTTTGATTTAATAAAATGTAACTCAATTTGTCACTTGAGTTACTTGACAAAGTAACTGGTATAATATTACTGAAATCCTATAAGTAATAAGTTATATTACTGAGTTACTGCTAAAAGTAATATATTACATGTAATATGTTACTTTTGTAATGAGTTACCCCAACACTGAACATGACCAATTGAGAGCGCATGAGGTAATTAAAAGAAATTGGAAGGAATAAGAACTGTTTCTGTAGGCTACCTCCTCTACCTGCTACTTCCATTTTGAGACCTTGGATTAATTGAGAAAGATCGATAATAGCTGAGTTTGTAGCCAACAAGCAGAAAGAACTCAACAACATGATTGAAAGCAGCTGCACAATGCATCCAGAGCGTGTTGTCCAGTCGCACACCGGCACGCATGTGTGTGTCTGTCTGTGAGAGAGAGAAGGAGAGAGACGTGTTTGGACACATTGGAGAGCTCTGCTGCGCTCATCTTGAGTCCAGAGACATATCTATATCTATCTACAATGTCAGTAGTCTGATTAGATGGGCAGCCTTTACCTCCCCTCACTAAACCCTCTTGGCTGTACTCCCTTATCATTCACATTTTTAGTACACCGCTCTGACGCGTTTTACGTCACGACCGCGTCAGAGCGGTGTACCACACATGCGGAAGAGCTGTCGATTGGAACTACAACTCTTTTGTGTGTGTGCCGCCATGGTGCCGCCTCTAGAGGGCCTCCACGGCCATGCGCCTCCACAGCTCTGAAATCAAAACACTCCGGCAGCCATCTTTTCTGCCCCGCATCGACTGCTAGCTAACTTGGCTTAGCTCACCATGGCTGAAGGAAATATTCCTGCTGAAATTGAAGAGTTTGATATTGATGAAGACGATTTCAAAAGTGTGCTAATAAACTCTGACATTCAGGGCTACTTAACGCCATATGAGCCAGACTACAGTGCAGAGGAATAGCGCCGTATGGAAGGAGAGGCAGTTGAGCAGCCCGCCGGAGATTAACCACAGCCCGGCCCCGTCCCGGGGACAAATTCTGCATTGTGCCGCTGCCGCAAATGTGCTCCGATGGATCCCTCTGCTACAGCGAGAGGCCAATTTGTTATTGAAGAAGTCGCTGAATATACCGAGGAACGAGGCCAAGACCAGCAGCATCGAGTAAGTATTGTAATAGCAGAACGTGTAACAATACATTACTATACTGTTTTGGTCTTAGAAGAGTGAATAAATTAAATAATTATGTGATGATATTTTTCATAGCGATACGATACGTGTAACAATACGTAACTATACTGTTTTGGTGTTAGAAGAGTGGCGTCTGGGAATAAATTAAATAATTATGTGATTATGTTTTTCATAGCGATAACGATACGTGTAACAATAACAATATGTTACTATACTGTTTTGGTGTCTGTGTAACGTTAGTCCTGATAGCTTGCAGTAGATTATGATGATAACCAATCGTTTTTTGCATCCTACTATTTAGCAGAACATTTGTGACACCGGCTCTCGTTTTGACCCTCCTCTAGGCCGAGGTCATTTTTCTGATTTTTACAGATTCTGAAATGGCAGACTGTAAGCTTTCAAATGATGTGTCATACATTGTAATCTGAATTTTTTTTTAAGGAGATATGCTTATTTGATTGTTAACACTCTGGGGAGGTCTGGGGGGGAGAAAGTGAGAAATCACCTCTCAAAGATTGTGAACTTTTTCACACCTGGAGCACCCAGGCAAGGGGGGAGTGAACAATGGCTCCTCATTTACATTGACCACTCCCAAACCATTAAGCTGTCAGTCTCTGTCAGTCCACTGAGAATGACAGATGGGAGAGTGCACACAACCCAGTGACAACCCCCCCCCCACACACACACACACTTCTCCTAAGTTAGGAGTGAACAGTGAAAATAAACTACAAAAATATTATCCTAAAAAGGCATTTATTATAACAAAAGGCATTTCATATAAAACCAATATCCAGTAATACTAGAGATGCTCACAAGTCATTTTTTGCAAGTTTATTAATTAACTATTTAACTATAGACTATAGACTATTTAACTAATAGTCTATTAGCATACAGTATCAGCATTGATTGGATGACATCAGTATAGATTTCCTTAATGTTAATGCACCCAAAAAATAATATAAAAAATAAAGATTGTTCACAAGTAAAAAGTAAAAAAATTACAAACGACAGGACACGACAGGAAGTGCCTTGCTATCCAGGTCGGTTGCGTATGACATTCTTAACTAAACCACCAGTCCTACTTAACTAAAAGTTAAGTAAAAAAATATCAAAATAACTTTTTCAAAAGCTCAAAAACGTTTGCGGCATTGCCAAACCCCCCCGGAGCAGGGCGGGGTCTTGAACGAGTCAAGTGGAGTGAGAGGGTTTTTTCAGGCTGGCTAGTGAGGCCTCCCACCCTGTAGACATGCAGGTGGAGGGCATGTGATGTCTTGTGCTTCATCAGAACAGAATTCTCTGATCTTCTCAAAAAGATACTTCTGCCTGGCCATGTCCAGTCCAGGCGGAGTCTGCACAGGAAGAGGCTCTAATGGCGGACGGGCATCTGCGTTGCGTAGCAGCTGAAACTCGACTGGTTCTGCTTCACAGTGTTCTCTGGCGACAACCACACCAGGTCTCTGTGCATCAAAGCTGTAAAAGAAAGAAATATGGCACATTTAAAATCTTAATGAAATAAAATAAAATAAAATAAAATAAAATAAAATAAAATAAAATAAAATAAAATGAAAATGGCAATGATAATTACCTGAAGTGCTGGTAACTCTATCTGTGGCAGTTTTCTGAAGTATTTTGTCAGGTGTTGTTGCCAGTCGTAGGTTTCAAAACACAGTGCCATTCTCTCGTCCGACAAGCTGGGGGATGTTTACATGTGCCACAGGAGAGCTGTCATGCACAACCTTTTCGATGTCGGCCAAAGTGCACACTTTGCGCTTCCTGAAACACTGCTTGACCAGTCCAAAACACCAGTCGGGGCCAAACTTGGTGTGGCCTACAATCAGGAAGTGAAGGCTCAGCTTGAAGTGCAGTTTGTGCATCGTTCTCCACGCAGAGTACCAAAGAACAAAGTTGTTTTTGTTTTGACCACTGCATTGTCACAGTGAAGGTCAACATCTCTCTCTCCAACTCCATATTCCTTGAAAAAATGATGCAGGTAATTGATGACTGCATTGCTTCCCTTGCCTGATGCCATGCCCTCATCAATCAGGTAATTCACTTGCTTAGGCATGCCTTCACAGTGGACACCAAAAAGGCCACACTTGGGTGGAGTCAAAAAATAGACAGGGCCAGGCTGTTGTGGGTCCGACGGGTAGTGCACCTGAGAGACAGAGAGATAGGAAAAAGATGAAATACAAACTGTAATCTGTGTGTGTGTGTGTGTGTGTGTGTGTGTGTGTGTGTGTGTGTGTGTGTGTGTGTCTGTGTGTGTGTGTGTGTGTGTGTGTGTGTGTGTGTGTGTGTGTGTGTGTGTGAGAGAGAGAGAGGTGTGATAAGATGTATTCTCACCTGTTGTGCAAAATCAAAACTATAGTGCATGGTGATCGGCCTGGTTGCAGGTTTTGTCTTGCCAAATGACAGCTGCAACTCGTCACAGGTCTTTCTACAGGCGGCAGTCATCTGCTGATAAAGTGAGCGCTCCCTTGCAACTGAGTCAAGATGCACTTGCTGCTTCTTGACACTGTCAGATTTCAACTCATCTGGTTTGTTGATGCTCTGGATCATTCGGTCGTTGTTTTTTTGGCACTGCACAAATCCGTTTTAGGTTTGGTGCTTGCAATGTGAGGGACCAGTGACTTCCACAGCCTTGTGAAGCTGCACTCGCCAACCGCACGCTGCCCTGCAAAGACAATGTTTTTATGAGCATCACTGTACTTTACTTATCAAAATTAGATCACATAGAATAGCCTAATGGTTAAAGAGATGTGTGTGTGTGTGTGTGTGTGTGTGTGTGTGTGTGTGTGTGTGTGTGTGTGTGTGTGTGTGTGTGTGTGTGTGTGTGTGTGTGTGTGTGTGTGTGTGTGTGAGAGAGTGAGAAAGTTTGAATACTAATACAAACTTACCAAGCTGTTCCATAGCATCTTTGTACAGGCGCCAGACTGAAGCTTTAGAGGCAGAAGTTGGCAGAAGCTTAGCACTAAAGTCTCTATGCCCGGCATGGCGCCCAGGCAGAGGAATAGCGTGGTCCTCTGCATAGTTTGCTATGAATGTCACCACTCTTTTGATGTCATCATAGCCTAGGTAATTCTTGTTTGTGCGTGGTTGTGTCTTCCTCTGCCGTGCGACCAATCCATTCTCTTTGTAGGATTTGATAAGGGCTTTCAGAAGCTTTGTGCTGATGCTGGAATAAACAAAATATATTATCTTGCAACACAATAACTTTGTACGATAAACATGGGCACAGTCAGACACACACACACACACACACACACACACACACGAGTTGTTAGATATGAAACTCACCCAAACACAAAGCAGAACGTCTCACGGCAAACGACAGTTGCCTTAATCATGTATTGCGTTCGTTTGAATTGTCGCCATCTATTCACTTGCTTTGTGGCTTGAGTCATGTCAGAATCATTCGTCAAAGCGTGATACGTGATACTATGTCGCCATAATAGCGATGTCTCTACATTCTGGCGACATAGCAGAGTAATCCAGCCTCGTGTTGTAAATGACATTGTCACAAAGTTTCGTACTGCAGGAGATTGGCTGATGAATAGAGTTCTCTTTTCGTCTGGCCTGGCATTTGCAATCAAAGTTTCGTATCTTCAAGATTTCCTGGTCATAATCAGTGTCCACGGTTATAGGCTCCACTGATCATAAAATCTCCTCCACGCTTTCTATGACTGCACTGTCGTTGTTTATCTGCACCCCAGGTGTGTCTGTGACCACCACGTATTCAGGAAAATATTCTTCATCGTCGTCATCATCGCTCTCACCGCCGGCGCCTTCCAAATCCTGTGTATCGCCTGTCATGTAATCTAGGACGAAGGAATTCATTAATTGTTCACTGTTCATTCCGCCTGGAATATTGAATTGGTTCAGCAGAGCAGCAACCGCCGTGTCATTCTTCCTCGTCATGTTGTCAGCTGTGTTGTGATGTGGTGGCTACTGAATATTTATGCGGATGCACGTCCTATCACGCGTCCTGATTGGCGGATACCCAAACAAAGGCCGGCCGAGACCCAGCAGCCAATCGATACTGCTATGCAAATCCAAGACAGAGGCTTTTGTTTTCCCCAGTCTGCTTGTACAAAACAACTCGACTTTTATTTTACAAGATTAACGCATTTAATGATCCCAAAACATCTTCATTTTATATGGAATGGATAGTTCAAATAATATATTTTGTACTATTGTAAAAAAAAGCAAAACCACATTTTTTCAAGAAATTACTTTGACGCTCTGCTGTGCAGAACTGCCACGGCCGAATTGAGGGACCTTCCGACAGCAGGCGTCACATTTGTATGTAACGTCAAACATTACACTGAAAATAGGAGTGCTGTTCGTTCTGGGGTCCACCCGCTATGCCGACCACCCGCTATGCCGACCACCCGCTATGCCGACCTTAGGTTTAGGCGTGAGGGGGTGGGATAGGTTAGGGTCTGGGGGAGGTTAGGTTTAGGCATGGCATGGGGGGAGGTTAGGTTTGGCGTGGGGGCTGGGAGAGGTTAGGTTTTGGGTTAGGGTCTGGGGGAGGTTAGGTTTAGGCATGGGGGGAGGTTAGGTTTGGCGTGGGGGCTGGGAGAGGTTAGCTCCACCGACACGCTGCACGCCGCCTCGCTCAGCTGGTTCTGCTTGTGGGCTATCGGCATTGCGACCTGTCGGCACTGCGGCCTGTCGGCACATAGACGCGGCACCGTTCGTTCTAATGTTTTTTCTGTTTGTTTTTTTGCTGACAGTGTCGCCTGATAGCCTATTCTACACGGCGAGAGAGGGAGGCATCGTCCTATTGTTTTGCCAGCGTGTGCAGTGCCGGTGATCCGTGTACGCTTCACCTGATTGATAATACCGTGGCTTCCAGCAAACAATCCATGAGACAGAATAACTATTTGAACTCTTAGAATTAGGCATACATTTTTCATTATCTGTAGGCCACATCTTGGACAATGCAGATTAGAACTCTTTGAACTATGCTTTTTGAACATCCATTTTTCATTGTACATAGTGTTTACATATTGTCAGAACTTGTATTACAATTTTAAATATATGTTGCTTGTAGTTTGGTTATTTGTTGATATTTACATTAGATGCAGTAGATTAGAGGTCTTTGAGCAGTTATTGCTGGCATCTATTCATTCTGCACCTGCATCAATACTTACTACTGTGTTAACGAAAGAAACACAAACTTTTTACTGTTGTAAAAACAAAGTATAAACACATAGGATGTAGAGCTGTTGATTTTCACACCAACCTATAAAATGTCTTCATTACATAAATTTGTAATATAAATCCTACTGCATTTTCTAAGACAGTGGTTCTCAAACCTTTCATGTCAAGGACCCCTAAACTGTGCCAAATTAGACCACTGACCCGATAAGATTATGTCTCAGAGCACCCCATCTGATAAGATTTTTGCTTTAGATGTTTTATTACAGAAAGTGTATGAAACCCATGACCAAAATAGCCACATTCTCTCATTGTGTTACTTATGGATTGAATTCACATCTGAATGAAAACATATTTGAATGATTTCAAATCCTTGACTAAGTGATGGAAAAAAAAATATATCTATATATATATATATATAACTTTATAATTCACAAATTGAAATTGATGATATAGGCTATGCCAAGTCCTGAAAAGTGAAAATGTAGACAGCGAGGCTGGCCAGCGATGATGGTGAAAAGACAAGACAGGTAAAATCAAGCATTTTAAAACGAAATCAAAATGAATAAAATATGTGCATTGCAGCTATCGACATAGAGCTGTAGATTTTTATTGCAAGCAGTCTTCCCTCAATCTTTTCCGACTCTGAGCTGTCTCCGTGGCTAGAAAAGAACGTTGATAGTCCTCTTTGAAATGACTAGCGTTACTGCAAACCTATGCTGCAAACTCGCAGGTCCAAGTCCCAGCTAATGGAGCCCTATGCTAATGCTAGCTACCTAGGCTAGCCGTAGCGCTCAATCTTTTGGGAAACAATGCGAAATATGCGCTTTACCCATTTCCTCTGCTTCGCCATGCACGAGCTAACTACACATTTAACCCTTGCCATTATCGTTTGACAAACAAACAAAGTAAAGTTGAGTAGTAGCAAGATAATAGATTGCGTGAATAATGTTGTTTTTTAGCCAGCACCCCCAGGGCCTTCTTCTTCTTCTTCTTCTTCTTCTTCTTCTTCTTCTTCTTCTTCTTCTTCTTCTTCTTCTTCTTCTTCTTCTTCTATTGTTTTATGGCGGTTGGTAATCAGCTTTTTGTGCATTACCGCCACCTACTGGAGTTTGCCACCAGGGCCTGCGGGGCTGGGCGTGGACTAGAAAACCACGAGCCCAGTGCATTGTGGGAAGTGGAGGATTTCTGCCTCCCGCAACCGCCCCTCCCACCCCACCCCCACCCCACCCCACAGAGTGGGTTTTGTTTGATTTCTCTGTGTAGAAACGAGCTATTTTAAAAATTTCAACGGATTCCAACTCCATAGGTGCGTTACATTTATTAATAGATCTTCATATTCACCACGGTAAAGCCATCCTTTAAGTCAACATGGACTCCTAAGTTGAGAGTGAATGGCCGGGAGCGGGGGGGGGGGGGGGGGTTAAGTCAACATGAGAGAGAATGGTAGGAGAAGGTGGAGTGGTGGCTAACTTTAATAATAATAATAATTCATTTATTTTATATAGCGCTTTTCCAGACCCAAAGACGCTTAACAGAGAACAAGAGACAAGCAACAGGGAACAAAACAGGCAACAGATACAAGTAACAGGCAACAGTTACAGGGAACAGATACAGATGACAGTGGCGGTTCAGGGCAGGTAGTATGGAGAAGCAGAGGGGAGGAAGATAACAGGAGGGAGGAAGAGGGGGGGGGGATGGGGGGGGGGAGGGTGATGGTTTGGAGCTATGGTTTGGAGGAGGTGGTCAGGGGGGTTGTAGGCTTGGGAGAACAGGTAGGTTTTGAGTCGGGTTTTGAAAGTGGGGAGTGAGGGAGAGTCTCGGACGGTCTGGGGGAGGGAGTTCCAAAGTCGGGGTGCAGCGCGGGAGAAAGCACGGTCGCCGAAGGTTTTGAGTCTGGATGGGGGGATGGTGAGGGAGGCAGTAGAAGAGGATCGGAGTGTACGGGAGGGGCGATGGGGGATGAGGAGGTCAGTCAGGTAGGGGGGGGCTAGGCTGTGGAGGGCTTTGAAGGTGAGGAGGAGTAATTTGAAGTCAATGCGTTGCTTAACGGGGAGCCAGTGGAGAGAGTGGAGGACAGGGGTGATGTGATCGCGGGACCGGGTGTGAGTGAGCAGGCGAGCAGCTGAGTTTTGTACCATCTGGAGTCTATGGAGGGAACGGGAGGTGATGCCAGTGAGGACGGAGTTGCAATAATCAAGGCGGGAGGAGATGAAGGCATGGATGAGGGATTGAGCAGCAGGGGGGGAGAGGCAGTGTCTGATTTTAGCGATGTTGCGGAGATGAAAATATGAGGTTTTAACAACGGAGCTGACATGGGGATCGAAGGAGAGGGTGGGGTCCAGGATGAAACCAAGGTTGCGTGCCAGGGGGGAGGGAGTGATGATGGAGTCGTCAATGGTGAGGGTGATGGGTCCGGTTTTATTGAGGGTGGATTTGGTGCCAATGAGGAGGAGTTCAGTTTTGTCGCTGTTGAGTTGGAGGAAGTTGTGGGTTAGCCAGGTTTTTATTGCGGATATGCAGTTTTCGATGTGGGTGAGGGGTGGGTTCTGGAGGGATTTGGTGGTGATGTAGAGCTGAGTGTCGTCAGCGTAGCAGTGGAAGTCCAGGTTGAATTGACGGATGATGTGACCAAGGGGGAGTATGTAACAGAGGAAGAGCAGGGGGCCGAGGACTGAGCCCTGGGGGACCCCCTGCAAAACAGAGGAGAGGGTGGAGGAATGACCGGAGAGGGAGATGAATTGTTGTCTGTCGGTGAGGTATGAGGTGAGCCAGTCCAGTGCGGTGCCCTCAACACCCACTTTGTCACATGGTGTGAGCAAAACCACCTGCAGCTCAACGTGTCAAAGACAAAGGAGCTGGTGGTGGACCTGAGGAGGGTCAAGGCTCCGGTGACCCCTGTTTCAATCCACGGGGTCAGTGTTGACATAGTGGAGGATTACAAGTACCTTGGAGTGTACATTGACAATAAACTGGACTGGGCTAAGAACTCTGATGCACTCTACAAGAAGGGGCAAAGCCGTCTCTACTTCCTGAGATGGCTGAGGTCCTTCAACGTCTGCCGGACTATGCTGAGGATGTTCTATGAGTCGGTGGTGGCCAGTGCCTTCCTGTATGCTATAGTGTGCTGGGGCAGCAGGCTGAAGGCAGCGGACGCCAACAGACTCAACAAACTGATCCGTAAGGCCAGGGACATTGTGGGGCTGGAGCTGGGCTCTCTGACAGCGGTGTCTGAGAAGAGAACGCTGTCCAGGCTACGCTCCATCATGAGCAATGACTCTCACCCACTCCACGGCGTGCTAGTCAAACACAGGAGCACGTTCAGTGAGAGGCTGATCCCATCCAGATGCAACACAGAGAGGCACAGGAAATCATTCCTGCCTGTGGCCATTGGACTCTTTAACGCCTCACTTAGAAGAGCACCTCGGAGACATTCAGTCTCCCTGAGACTGAGTCAGCCGATAGGTTAACTGTGCCTTAGCTGAGCCACATGTATTGGGCAAGCTGACTTAATGTAATTCCAGTGTGCAATAACTGCAATTTGACACGTACTGTACATTCTACTTAATTATACTTTATTATACTTTACTCTACTTACTCTACTTTATTTTAGTTTACTCTATTGCATTTTACTGCATTTTACATTGTACTGACTGTTTAAGTTTAGGGAGATACATGTGTGATACTGTGTTATGCTATGTGTGTTCTGAGTGCGAGCTGCTGTAACTTGTCCCAATTTCCCCCTGGGGATCATTAAAGTCTTTCTGATTCTGATTCTGATTCTGAACATGTAAGCTGAATAAGCAGCATTAATATTCAACTCTGCTATGAATAAAATCAAGGGGAAATAATCAGTAGAGCTCATGGGTCTTATGGCCCAATTCCACCGCTGGTATCAACGCGGCCCCGCACAGCTCGTCTGGCTTTTTTGTCTCATTCCACCGATCAAAAACGTGGACAACCCGGGTTGATCGGGGTTGAGTCGTGCTGCTTTTGGTCCCTGCTCTGTTGAGGTTCTAGGGCTGTGGACCCGGTACTATATGGTGACGTGAAAACACTGCAGACGACTGATTGGTCAGGCAGAATCGTGTTTACTGTAGGCATCTACTGTCAATGCTGGATACCAGTTTAGTTAGCTTACCTTCTCTTCTATTATGTTATTTCCATCAGTCTTTTGTGTTGCTGCCTTTGGCGCTGGTGAAATAAAATCGATCTCCTTGTTCAGCTTTAACATGCGCTCCTCGGGAAGCCCTTTGTAGTTGCCTCCTGTTGAGCTGCCGCTGGGGTTCTCCTCGTAGCGCCTCTCCCGTCCCCGCGCAGTGCATGCATGTGAGTTTGAGTAACAACAAAGTGATATCCATTCTCCTAGCCGATTGTCACATTTGCCGATGTACACTGTAGGTCATTTAGAGGCACCAGTATATTACATAATCAGTTTAAAAGTTTGGTGTATTGATTTCAATTTAATCTTATAGCCTACTTCGGCTATGGGCGGAGGGCAGATATGCGCTCGCTATCGACCAGGTGTGGGCGGAGGCAAGTAAACTTGCTATGGAAACAGAGTCTCTATCAAGTAGAGCCGAGTAATACCAGATAGAGTGGAGCTGTACTGTGCTGTTATATGTGGTGGAAATGAGCCATTAGTTAAGTGAGATTTCTGAGAGATTTTTATGTGGCTATAATGGTAGGCTATAATGAATCACGCATTCAGAAATAATATCCTCTAGGGCAGTGGTTCTCAAATGGGGGTCCGGGGACCCTCAGGGGTCCATGGCACTTTGCCAGGGGCTCCGTGATAAGTTTTCAGGGGGGGGGACTGTTTGTGTCTGCAAAAGCTTCATAGTTCAACGAAAATATGTTATGCTTTAAATCTAAAATGGTTCATGGATTACATTCTAATCTGACAAACCTATCAATTTAAATGTAAAGCATGTTAGCGTGGAAACAAGCTGAGCCCAAAATCACAAATCAGAATGAGGGGGTCCCCAGTATATTTTCTATCTTATAAGGGGCCCTTGGCTGAAAAACATTTGAGAACCTCTGCTCTAGGGCAACAGGAACCCCCATCCTGTGTAAGTAGGGTTCCCAGAGTAAAACCTGGCCATTTCCACCACTGCTTATGGATGAGCTGCTGCATGCCATCTAGAACCGTTGGTCAGATCGACTTCAAACTTTGGGAGTGTGCCCTATTGTGCAGTGCAGTGCCCTGTTTTTGTGCAATTCGGCATAGCGCCACCTACTGGAAACATAGAAAATGTGGTTTATCTCAAGAACCATTCGTCAGATCGACTTCAACTTTGGGGAGTGTGCTGAGGGGAACTTGACACAGTGCAGTGCCGAATTTCGTGTAATTCGGCACAGCGCCACATATTGGCCACACAAAAAGTGGTTTATCTTGAGAACCGTTTGTCCGATCGACTCCAAACTCGAGGAGTACGCTTAGGGGGACTCAAGGAGGTGCAGGGAGTTGAATTATGTGCAATTTGGCAGAGTGCCACCTACTGGCAAGACAAAAAACGCTTTATCTCCATAGCATTCATCTGATCGACTTCAAACTTCAAACTTGGGGAGTGCGCTTAGGGGGACTCAACGGAGTGAAGGGAGCTGAATTCCGTGTAATTTGGCATAGCGCCGCCTACTGGCAACACAAAAAGTGGTTTATCTCGATAGCCATTCATCTGATCGACTTCAAACTTGGCAAGTGTGCTGCTGGGAACCTGACATAGAGCAGTGCCGAATTTTGTGCAATTCGGCACACCGCCACCTACTGGCAACACAAAAAGTGGTTTATCTTGAGAACCGTTCATCCGATTGACTTCAAACTGTGTGCTCCTGGGAACTCGAAGTAGTGCGGCGCTGAATTTCTTGCAATTTGACATAGTGCCACCTGCTGGCAACACAAAAAGCAGTTTATCTCGAGAAACATTTGTCCGATTGTGACTTCAAACTTGGGGAGTGCGCTGCTCGGACCCAGATCGAGTGCGGTGCCGCATTTCATGCAATTTGGACTTATTCCAGGACTGTCTGTATGCCTGTCCTTCGTGTATCTCGAGAACCATTTGTCGGATCGACTTCAAACTTGGCTTAGCCTTAGGGGGACCTGACAGAGTGCAGTGTGTGTGCGGGGGGGAAGCGCCCACGGGGTGGTGCATGGGAGAACGGGCACTGCACTAGTTACATTAAATTGGTAATTTGCGGGCTGGTGGGTTGGGTTCTGGGTTTTCAGATATTTTAACGGGGGGGAGGACTGGCTCCGATGACGGGTTGGGTTGGTGCGGGTGTTAAAAAATATATGAACCCGCGATATGAAAATATCGCGGGTGAGGGCGGGGCAGGCTCAGAACGTGACAAAGCAACATTATTAAATCATTTAGAGCAGTGAAACACGCAGAGTAACCCTTTATTAACTCATTCATGGCCAGTTTAGGACTGCCAATATTTAGCACAGGCCAAAGATTTTCATAATTGTTGGTCATCTTTCAAGACCCACAGTAAATTATCTATTAGCACCAAAGTGATTTGCAATACCTCAAAATGAAGATGTACACCAGGAAAAAAAAAGTGAGCTTTTAGCATGTTCTGTACTCTACTTATAGCCATTTATATACACCCTGTTTTCACCAAAAAGGTCTCTCTGAGAAGAGAAACAGGATAAAAGGCCATTTTTGTAAAGGACACAATCTCAGGCAGAACTCGCTCTCAATTCTTTTATTTTGAACTGTATTGACATCAGACATGTAAATATTATTCGTTATGACACAAATGACAAAAATTATATATATATATATATATATATATATATATACATGAAGTGCTTTTTTTACATTCAACAATACAGTTTACTCAGTGTGAGTGAGTGTGCAGACAGACACACAGACAGACAGACAGACAGACAGACAGACAGACAGACACACAGACAGACAGACAGACAGACAGACAGACACACACACACACACACACACACACACACACACACGATCCCCCTTTTATCTTCGTTACGTTGTTTCCGGGTCTGAGTACTGCTGGCGTCTGCTGCTGTGACTGTCGCTTCTGCCCGCGTCCTTACTTTTCGTTATTGTTAGCTGTTCGTGTGTTTATTTTGTTTTGTTCTGGTCCACCCGTCCTCGTCCATGTCTCCCTGTCCTATCCTCCCTGCTGTTTGATCGTTCCCATTTTCCCCTCGGCTATTCAACACGTCCTCACCACCCTCTGGATTACCCGTCAAACTGATCGATCATTTCCTCATTCCTCCGCTGATCAACACATCTCTGGATTACTTTCTCCCGTTGGATTTATCATTCCCTCTCACTGCCTGGACTCCTTCTGCTTCGCCCCTCCATGACCGACCCGCTGCGTGTGACTCCGTCTCGTCTCTTTCGGGCTGGCACACAGGAACGGGGTCCGGGACCAGGATCGATCATGTTGGTCACAGGTTTGGCGAACAACTCATCCATGTTCGCTCTGCCCTGCAGCAAGGCGACCAGCTCGTGCAGCGCGCCGAGGGGCGTTTCAATGGCGTTTCTCCTCTCTGCACAAGGAAGCGTTTCTCCGTTTTCTGTTTTTCCTCCTGCTCCATTTCAAAACAACAGCCGGGGTAGTTGTTTGTTCACGTGTTGTGGGCTTGACTTTGAGGCCAGGGACCTGATACCATGTCACAGGCTGGGGAAGTCTTTGAACTACGCGCTGCACTAATAAAAACAAAAACACGTCAAACACGTCTTTGGCGGGGAGGCACATTCCTGATAAGACGTTAAAGACGTCTTTGGCCATGAATGAGTTAAGACGTGACCCTGCTGAAAAAAACAGCATAGACCAGCATGAATTTCTTGCAAGTTACTTTCAAAATGTAATATACTACATATTACTAGTTACTTTCATTTGAAAGTAATAAGTTACTTTACAATATTACTGTCTGTGTAGAGTAACTCGTTACTTATTACACTACTTTTACATTACTTTCACCAAAACAACAGCAGCAGCAGAATGACATCGCCGCCCCGGAACCATCCCAAAAAATAATTTCAACCGCTTTGAAGTCAGTGTAAACCGCCAAAATTCTAAATGTTATTATTTTCCTTTGTTATTGTGATGTAAACAGTGACTTACATCATCGCACCGGGCGCAGGAACTGATGAGCGTCAGGTGTGACTGATTATCCAGCTGTGGGTCTCTCTGACAAAAGGAGAGAGCCAGGGAGTGTGACTTTGTTCTGGGGAGCGTGCAGATGTCCTGTGGGGCTACATTCAGGCGGGTGGGTGCATTCGCAGCTGATTAGGGCTGCCGGTGTGAAGACAGCATATGCAGCGTGGGTTCAGTCTTGTCCATGTTAGGAGAGGGTTAGATAGGTGTTCTAGAGGCAATGTGGTTCACCAGTTAAACCGTCGCCATGGGGTGTAGGGTAAGTACAGGGAGGCAGAACTTCCTTTCAAGATGTTTATTTGACAGGTGGGTGTGGTTCTATGAAACAAACAATAATAATCACAATCAATAAAATAATCTTCTTATCTGTATACATATATACATATATACATATATATATATGTATATGTATATATGTATATATTAGGGCTGTCAGCGTTAACGCGTTAATCGCGTGTTAACGCGCGCCGATCATAACGCGTTATTTTGTTTTAATCGCGTTAATCGCATGCCGCTATTTTGTCCCTTCGCGCACCCGTACTTGTAGTCAAGCAGTTCGGTTTCCTGTCTCCTGCTTGTGCAGGCGAGAACGACAGCAATACGCTTTTAAATGGCTCGTTTTACTTCCCAAATGGCACAGTGGATAAGTCGAGAGCTGTAGTTTGCGCCTTGTGTAAAACGGAATTAAAATATCACCAAAGTATCGAGTTTGAGGCGAGCGATCACCTAAAAGTAGCTAGCGGCCAGCTAGCAGCCAGCTAGTTAGCGCGAGACTCGTCACTCATTCTTCCTTCAGAGTCTCGGATGCGCCGGTCCTCTAACCACTGGGAGGTCGGCTCCAATGGCTTCACGCGATATACACGTTATCAATACACAGTTTCCAATACCGAGCCATTATTCACATGGAAGTGCCAAAGTGTTTAGCTCAGATACAGCCTTCTTCGGCTGTGTCATTTTGGGTTTCGACTGCTCCACAGCGCCGCCGCCGGAAGTATCGGTTCTGGAGGGTTCTGGAGTGTTTACAATTATTGTGCATTTATTTTCTATTCAAGATGCATTTTGTAGACATTTTGTGACCTCCTGTCTACATTGCACTTCTATTGAATTGAAAATAAATCTAAAATTCAAGATCACAAAGTACATTTCTTTGCATTCATTTGATTCCCAATCACGACACACTGGTAATAATGATTAATATCTAATAAAAAATGCTTTGCAATGCAAAATATAGCATTTTAAACATGCGATACAAAGATGCGATTAATCGCGATTAATTATAATTAATCGCACGATTAATCGCGATTAAGAAAATTAATCGTTTGACAGCCCTAGTATATATATAAGGGTCATTAACTAATTAATTAATTAACCAACTCCAAATTAAATCCTACAGCATATGTAGTCCATTTCGGTGATGAGGATTGCTCCATGTGTAAGGCAGAAACTTCTAGCAGGTTCTAAATAGACATGCTTTACATACACAATAAATGGATTTACTTAACCGTAATTATATCCAAACCTAGATGTAGCCTACCTGTAGCTTATCATAGTATCTTCACATTTACAATACGATTCTTCCTCTGCCCTCATACAGAATATTAACCCATCTTTAGTCTAACAAATAACATGAAGGTTTGGGCGTTTAACTTGCAGGAATTAAATAAACAGATATAAAGGTACAGCAACAAACACAATTCACCCTTTACATTGAACTCAACAGGCACTACAAATTCCACATCATTCTTCCCGATACTGGTGAGGCTCACTGCCTCTAATGTGGACGCACGCTCTCTAACGAGAGCTGAACAAATGCTTAACCACGTGCGGCATCGCCATCTCTTGGTGCAAACGGTGAGGAAAAGTGTCCACTTACTCTTCTTCAGCGACGCACACCGCACCTCAGAGGAATCCAACACAGGGAGAACTGAGGACTGCTGACTTAACTTAATGACAACTGCCCGTCTTTCCTTTCACTTCTTTCCGTCTCTCGGCTGGCTTTCTGCAGATGGTAGGAGCGCTAATTCTTTTATGATTTGCGGATCATTTAAGAGGGAGAGAGTGCGTGTGGGGAAAGAGTGTGCGGGTGACATCATCGCGTCAGCTCCACACCTAGTACAACCTGGAGCCTTTTCTACAGCTGCCCCTACATTCTTGGTGAGAATGTACTTCTTTAATGTTCATCAGGGATGGCTGGTAGTTTAATCAGATGGGCCACCGACCGCTGGTACACCTTGTCCTTCACCTTCACGTTGACTGATCTGACACGGCCATCTGTGCTGAGGTGGACATCCTTTACCCTGCCAACTGGCCAAAGCGCTCTGGGGAGTTGACGATCAACAATCATGTGTTACAATGTAAGTTGGTTGGACCCAGGAGCAGACGCGGACACAGTTCTCAAAAAAGGAAGAAAGTTTATTTTCACAATGATAATTTCCACTGGAGTGAATGGCAGGCTGACAGGCCACAGCAGAGACAATTCCCGAACTCCGCTCACCGCTGCGAAGAGGTCTGGTGCTGAGATCCGACCTGAACACAAGAGATAGAGTCAATTTAAAGATCCACAGGAAACGCACGGAAAAACACGAGAATGAATTCAAGCTCCACGTATAGCTACCACGGTAGAAGACTTAATAATCTGACGAAGAGTGGGTGCAGAGCCAGGGTCTTTATGCCGGTTACTGGTGATGAGTGGAGTGATTTCCAGCCGTGCTGCGAGGTCCAGGTACTCAGTGTAGATTGCTGCCAGCCGTGTCAGTGCAAAAACACACAGGGGAGGGGGAACACAGAGGAAGAGAGACACACCAAAACACACACCCCGCTGTCTCCTGACATCATGACCACATCACCTGGTTCGATGTTCTCAGTGTCACTCTGGCACTTCTGGCGGGGCTGCAGCCCGGGAAGGTATCTTCTGATGAAATGACCCCAGAACTGATCCGCCAGTACCTGGCTATGCCTCCATCTTGTTCTGCTTAGTACCTCGGACTCTGGGTAGATGATTTGGGGTAGGGAGGCATCAGGCCGCCCCATCAGGAGATAGTTTGGGGTGACAGGGTCGGGATCTGCGATGTCTGAGGAGACATAGCCCAAGGGTTTGGCATTCAAGATGCCCTCTACTTCAATCAGAACCGTTCTCAGCACCTCTTCCGTAAGGGCTTGTGAGCCAACCGTGACTCGAAGAGCGGCCTTCACTGATCACACCTCACGTTCCCAGGCTCCCCCGAAATGTGGCGAGTGGGGGGGGGGTTGTAACATAATCTGATCTTCTGTTTGGCTAGCTCTGTCTGCAGAGATGGGCTCATTGCCATGAAGCTCTCACTCAGCTCTCTGTCTCCCCCACGGAAATTTTTCCCTTGGTCAGATAGGATCTCAAAGGGGGGTACCACACCTAGCAATGAAGCGTCGGAGGGCCATAAGGAATAAGTCACTGTCCATTGAGTAGAGGAGGTCTAGATGAACACAGAGAGTCATAAGACATTTGAAAATCACGCCCCACCTCTTCTCATTGCTTCGCCCGCGCTTCACTAGGAAAGGCCCGAAGCAATTTACGCCCGTGGAGTAGAACGCCGGCTTCATGAGACGGAGCGTAGCCGCAGGGAGATCAGCCATTTTAGGTACCTTTGGTCTAGCTCTCCATTTCTTAAACTCCGGGCAGTGGCGTTGGTGGTGACATATCGCTTCCCTGCCCCTGAGTATCCAGAATTGCCATCGGATCTCAGCGAAGACCCTCTCTGGTCCAGAGTGGCACAGCTTGCTGTCATACTGTTGCACGATGAGTTTCGTCACTGGGTGCTTGGGATGCAGTACGATTGGGTGTACTGTGTCGGAACTAAGGTCTTCCACTCGCCGAAGTCAACCGCCTACCCGGATCAGTCCCAGACTGGCGTCAAACTCTGGTGACAGGGAAATAAGGCAACTCCCTGAGGAGATGGGCTTACCCGCCTTGAGTGCTTTATACTTGTCAGGGAAACTCTCAGCCTGTGCCTCTTGCAGTATGGCGGTCTCGGCCATTTGGTAATCTGCGGCTGAGGGACTGTCAGGATGCTGGGCCGCCCCGTCGAGGGATCTGCATCTAGCTTCTATCAGATCTCCTAAGGAAGTGTACTGGGTTGCATCTACTGCCAGGGGGACAGTAGCAGTCAGGCCACATAACTTGGTTTTCCGGAGTTCATCTGTGTCAGCATCAAGGGTTGGGGCTGGAAGACTAGGCCATGATTCTGCAGCCTGGTAGAGGAAAGGTGGTCCTTGACTCAACCTGGTTTGTTCTGCCAGCACCAGGAGGGTTTTCCCTCATGTTATGTCATCAGCGGGATTACCTTTGGTGTCTACATATCTCCAACAATGGCCCTCGGTCAGCTCCCGAATTTCAGCAATCCTGTTGTCCACAAACACCTTGAATCTACACGACTCTGATCGAATCCAAGTAAGCACAGTTGAAGAGTCGGACCACAAGACTGTGGTTTTGATCTCAAGGGTGAACTCGTTGTGGAGTAGTCTGCATAACTGGGCTCCAGTGAGAGCAGCGCAGAGTTCCAGCCTTGGCATCGAGATGGCCCGTTTGGGAGCAATGTGGGATCTGGCCAGCACAAAGGACACATGGACCTTCCCCTGCTGATCCTCGGTGCGAAGGTAGGCCACCGACCCGTAGGCAACCTCTGACGCGTCACAGAATATGTGGAGCTCTCTTGTCACCTCAGCGACATCCATCTCAGGGGTAACGTAGCACCGTGGCAGCTTGATTTTTGGCAGCTGTTGCAACTCGCCCTCCCAGGTGTTCCATGCTTGCAGCAGATCTGATGGCAGCAGGGGGTCATCCCATTCTCTTTCCTTTGCCCAGAGGCGCTGGACCAAGACTTTGGCCCTGGTGGTGAATGGGAGTATGAACCCAATCGGATCATACTGGCTTGCAAGTGTGCGATAGGTGTTGCGCATTGTCACCTCCTGGTGGGAGAATGGGCGGTGCTGGTACTGAAGCGTGTCTGGTGCGCAGTGTCAGCCTAATCCGAGAGCGTGCTCTTGTGGATCTTCCTTGGACTCTGAGATCCACAAATCTGCACTTTTCGACTTTGCCTCTGCTGGTAGGCGACTTACCACTGCAGCCACGTTGCTTGCCCACTGCCTTATGTTGAAACCACCGGATGCCAGTACCTCTCTCAGCTGGTCTACCAGATCTCTGGCTTCTTCTGGAGAGGGTGTACTCAGCAGGCAATTGTCAACATAGAAATTCCTTAGGACAGCTTGCCGAACTCTGTCCTTTCCTTCACTGTGGTCGAGCACATGCCTTTGTAGTGCATAGGTGGCGCAGCAGGGGCTGCATGTGGTCCCGAATGGGAGGACACGCCATTCGTAAAGCTCCGGTGGCTTGTCAGGCTGAAGATCTCGCCATAGGAACCGTAGCAGGGGTTGGTCGCTGGGGAGGAGGCGGATTTGGTGGAACATTTGCTTAATGTCCCCGCTGATGGCCACGTAGTGCTCTCTGAACCTCAAACTCTGAACCTCAAACCTCTGAACCTGAAGCCTCACAAGGCCTCCTAGGAGCGTAGAGCCTAGTGTTTGTCCTGGAAGCAGGTAGTGGTTGAGGTTCTGGCCAGTGTAGCTAAAGGAGCAGTTAAACACAATTCTGTGTTTTCCGTGGTGATACACGATGTGGTGGGGTACATACCACGACTCGCTTGACTGCTCGACTTCCTGTGGCGTGAGTTTGGTAGCATACCCGGCTTTCTCTAGTTTTTCTATCTCTTGTTTGTAGGTATCGGCTAACCCAGGGTCCTTGACCAGCCGACGCTCCGTGCTTCGAAGATAAGACTTCACAGCTTCCTTAGGGGCCTGTAGCTTCGGCATATCCTTGGCTCTGAGGAGTGGCGTCGCGTAGCGTTGTATTCCATCGAGCTCCACTCTTATGGTGCCTGCTTCGAGCATGTCGACAGCCACCTGGTCTTGTTTGGATCTTGTTACCACTTTCTCACTACGAAAGGGTAGAATGTCCAACTACCAAAGCCTCTCTACATGGCAATGCAGATCTGTGGTAGGAGAGGTCGAGGTGAAGAAGCACTGGGAGGCTGGGAGCTGATCCTGCAGGTGTTTTGAAGGCCCTTGCAAGGGCCAGCCGAGGTGTGTGCGAACCGCTGCTGGGCCTCCTGGGGGACCAAGGCGTACCGGCTCGATGGGAATAATCAACTCTGGGTGATCTGACCCGATGAGCAGGGTCGGGTGGACCATGTGGAAAGAGGGGATTGGCAGGCCTCTCAAGTGTCTGTACTTATTCTGCAAGGTCGACATCGGGTATGTGTATTCTGCCAGGCCAAGGTGGTTGGCTGTAAAGGCATCTTGGATGTGAAATCTTTTATGTGGCTTACCATCTGGCGATAGAGAGAAGGAGACGGAGAATCCGTGCACTGTCTTGATGTCTTGGTGCACCGTTCGGAGTTTCATGGCCTCAGTCCTTCCTCGCAGTCCCAGATGCTGGGCAGCATTGGAGAGCAGCATGGTGCATTCTGAGCCATCATCAAGGACGGCATATGTCTCGAATGCTCTGTTCTCCTGGTGTAGGGTCACTTTGACGACCTTGAGAAACACTCTCCCGCCACGGCGAGGTTGGTCCAGATAGAGTGTCTCGGGGATGCAGCTGTAAAATGTCTCTGTGATCGCCTCTGTTGGCTCTGATCGTGGCTCTGCAGCACTCCGCTGGTTTATGTCATGCAAGGAAGACAAGTGCTTTCCCTTGCAATGGTTGCAAGGCTTCTTTAGATCACAGTCTTTTGCCATATGTCCTCTGGCACATCTCCAGCATCGCTTATTGTCCTTGATCCAACTGATGGCTTGGTCTCTGGTGAGGGCTGCAAAGTCTGTACATTGACTCAGATAGTGGGCTGTACTATCGCAGTATGGGCAGTGAATTCTACCTTTGCCTTTAGCCTTTGGAGGGAGGGTGCTGGCGGTGATCTTAGGTGGGCGGTCCTCTGCTCCATGCAGGACCGTGACTTGTCGACTCTGCAGGGCTGGGGTCTATACTCTCTTTTTGTAGAGAAGGCCTGGTTTGAAAGGTCGAATTCTAAGCAGTCGGCCTCCAATTGCAGCCATTCTGAGAAGTCCAGGAGAGATGTATTGACTTGGCTTGGGTTCTTTAGGATTTGGTGTCTCCGGAACCTCTGCTGCTGTGAGCGGGGTAGTCTATTCAGCAGACGTTTCACATTAGATCCACTGTACAGCTCTTCCACGCCATCGTCTTTCAGGGACTTCAGCATGCCTACTATGGCCTGTACGCGTAGGAAGAAGTCATCTAACGCCCGCTCGTCTACTGGGCGAATTGGGGGCATTTTCTCAAGGGTCTCGATTTCCTTTAGTACAAACTGGTAGGGCCGCCCATATCTTCTGTCCAGCGCCTGCAGGGCATTGGTGTAGGGGGTGGAGGACTCGGCATGGGCAAGGACTAGACGATGAGCGTTTGGGACCTTTACGTGTTTTAGCAGTAGAGCGTACTTATACTGCTCAGGGTGACTCTGGTCTAGGAGGTTATCAAATGCCATGCGGAGCTCTACATACTGTGCTCGGTCTTCTTTGGTGAAATCTGGGAATGTCGGCCCTTCCACATGGTGGGAAGCGTAGAGGGGGACATACCTGGAGGCATCTGGTCTGGGCTGGGAATTAGGGGGGACATACGATTGAGGGAGTGGATCTTGTCTAGGAGGCAAATAATCCTGGTGGGTGGAGTCAAAGGGTTGGCTCGGGGGGGCTGAGTGCACTGACCTGTCGTATGCCTGTGATTGAATTTGGGGGGGTGCGTGCGTATCTAGGGTAGATGCACGGCTGAGTGGAGGTGGAGAATAATACAGGTGCAGACTTGACTGGTAGATTGGCCTTGGTACAGGTAGGGGAGGTAGGGGGGGGGAGGCGGTCCTCATGGGCTTCTGTACCTATATTGGGAGGTTGGGGGAAGGCCCGAGGTGACTGGCACCTTGATCCTGACCTTGAAGGGTGGGTTGAGGGGGTCCAGTGGGTGGTTTACTCCAGGACTTGTGCTAGCAACTCTGTCTGACGCCCGACCTGCATGAGATTGGTTGGTTGGCTCTGTGGTTCTGTGTTACGATACAGGGAAGCAACACTGCTTGATCGGCTTAGCTGACTTCGGGGGGGGGGGGGGGGGGGGTAGGCCATTTCATCGATACAGGTGATATTGGTCGGAAGGATGCTTCTGGTAGCTGCCGTCCGGCAGTGTAGTCAACCTCATAATCTTGGAAGCGGGTAGGTCTGGTGGCCGTCCTCTTGGGGCGAGTGCTTGGATTGGTGAGAGGTTCCGCCCGTTGCCATGGTAACGATTTATCCGGCTCGAAGGACTTATTTTGTTCTAGCGGCTATGTGGTTTAAATTAAATCCTACAGCATATGTAGTCCATTTGGGTGATGAGGATTGCTCCATGTGTAAGGCAGAAACTTCTAGCAGGTTCTAAATAGACATGCTTTACATACACAATAACTTAACCGTAATTATATCCAAACCTAGATGTAGCCTACCTGTAGCTTATCATAGTATCTTCACATTTACAATACGATTCTTCCTCTGCCCTCATACAGAATATTAATCCATCTTTAGTCTAACAAATAACATGAAGGTTTGGGCGTTTAACTTGCAGGAATTAAATAAACAGATATAAAGGTACAGCAACAAACACAATTCACCCTTTACATTGAACTCAACAGGCACTACAAATTCCACATCATTCTTCCCGATACTGACGAGGCTCACTGCCTCTAATGTGGACGCACGCTCTACCGAGAGCTGAACAAATGCTTAACCACGTGCAGCATCGCCATCTCTTGGTGCAAACAGTGAGGAAAAGTGTCCACTTACTCTTCTTCAGCGACGAACACCGCACCTCGGAGGAATCCAACACAGGGAGAACTGAGGACTGCTGACTTAACTTAATGACAACTGCCCGTCTTTCCTTTCACTTCTTTCCGTCTCTCGGCTGGCTTTCTGCAGACGGTAGGAGCGCTAATTATTTTATGATTCGCGGATCAATTAAGAGGGAGAGAGTGAGATAGTGTCCGTGCGTGTGGGGAAAGAGTGTGCGGGTGACGTCATCGCGTCAGCTCCACACCTAGTACAACCTGCGCCTTTTCTACAATAGGGCTCTCTATAGGAACGTAAAGGCCTAAACATGGTCGTCTGTCCGCCTCGAATTGGAGCCGTCTCGCCGTCTGCCGGCGCCAGCTAGCCCTACATGCTCGGACGCCACTACGCCCTCCCTCCCTCCCTCCCTCCTGTGGAAGCTCCGTGTGAAAATGGTGGAGATTGTGTGCCAGGCAGTCTGAATGAAATTGAATGTAACGTTCCCAATTCTATGTATTAAATTCTAAAAAACGACCCTCAACATTTGGGAAGGCTAAGCCACACAACTAGTTCGTTATAATCTAACATCATGATTTGAAATGCGACTTTACGACGATGAGCCAGGGCAACGGCCAATCACAACTCTCCTGCAGCTGACGTCACGCACGTATCGTCGCCGTGAAGTCACATTTTCGACGGCGCTCCACCCGCCGTCATACGGGGAGGGCGGGGCGAGGCTCTGACGGACGACCATGTTTAGGCCTTTAGCTTCACTGCCGCTCTCTAGCTATTGTTCCGCCTTCGGCCTGCCGCCGCTGGCATCCTGCTACCTGTCAATCACAGACTTTGATTGCTGTACCGTCCAGCGAAGCTGTTTCCCCCGGGGAGTTCGACGGTGCACAAGCCTTGACCCCGGGGGGGGGGGGGGGGCGTATTAATAGTACCATGGGCCCCGGGCTAACCATTTTCTAAAGCTTCCCCCCCCCCCCCTTCCCCCCCCCCCCATCCCACACACACACACCCTCCTGCAAGGAAGGGACTCTAGGTGGCGCTACAAAAAAATTAGACGTTTTTGGGACATTTGGATGGTTTTTTAGCCATATTTAAAAGGAATATCGCATTTTAAATTAACATTCAAAGCCATGTGTAAGATGTCACAACAAGCATTTTTATTCAAACAAAATAAAGTGCAAAGACTGGGTAAAACAGGCAGCTGCATAAGACATGTAAATTAAAACTTAAATAGCCCAGGTTAAATTGGTACAGGTTTTCCTCTTCTGCTTAACAAAATACACAGGTGTGCAATAACAATCAAATGTAAACAGAACAAAATTAACAAATAACTACAGTGGAATCCGCTTATAGTGATCACGCTTATAGTGATCAACCGCTTATAGTGATCAAAAAGCTTGGTCCCGAATCATTCTATACACATGCTGTTTAAATAATTCACTTATAGTGATCATTTTGGGCCTTGTCCCACCTAAGAACAATGAAAAAAAGCTTTAAAACTCCAGTAATTTTATAATTTTTTACTTACAAACTGCCAAAAATGAGCCAACGAGATAGAGGAACCATATTCAGTGCATGTCTGTCTGTATGGAGAGATCACGGCATCTCTGTCTGTGGAGAGATGGTAGCTTCTCTGTCTACACGAGACCGCTGTGTTTGAAACAGCTGGAGGCCTAACTTACTGTATGGATTTATAAAGTCAACATTCCTTTACTTGATATGTACTGTATTCATGTACATATATACAAATGTCAATTAGATGGTAATCGAGAAATAAAATAAAAGAAATAAATGTTATAATGATCATCCGCTTATAGTGATCAATTTGAGCTGTCCCAAGCTGATCACTATAAGAGGAGTGCACTGTATCAATATTGTGACAATATTGTAGGGATGACTAGTGCTTTCACAAAATAGAAACACTGAGATTTTTATAAATAATAATCATCAGTAATGTGGGAATAATAACTAAGTGGGTAAAGGCAAATAATAGAAAAGCTAGAACAGTCTGATAAGTTCAGAAAAAATGACATCACTTTACTGTAATGTAGCCTTTAAAACCAGGAATACTAGACACTTATCACCATATCCAACATCTAAGACCATTTCTAGTCTCATATCACCAGAGAGGCAAAGTGACCGCCTACTTCCTGCTTCACCACTGTACCATAGATTTTCATCCGCCATTTATTTTCCCATAGACATTTCATAAAATGCTTATAAAAAGAGTTTTACTGGTTCAAACCAAATGTTCAGCTAACGCTATAATCGGTGTGTCCTCACTCGTCAGTCCTCACTATCATGATGTGGTTTGCATCCTTTGATGGTGGTGTGTACATTGGTATGTGACCAGTTCTAAGTTCCCCCTGAAAGGCAGGAATCGTCTCCTCACTTAGCAACCCCATCCACCCTGATTTAAACTGTTACTTAGCCTAAATAAAATAAAGATTGTCCTTTTGTACCTGTTACTCCTGGTGATTGCGTGTTTGTTCTCCGGTTTGACATTTTATCCCACATTTATTCTTGGTACATCTGGTAGCCCTTGCTGGCTTAAAGCTGTGTATATAGTTTTTTATTGTTTCGTTTTCAGACAATAGTTTAACAGTATAACTGCAGACGGGACAAAACCCAAAACAAATAATCTTCAAGCAAGTTACATACAATGTGACAGTGTCTGACTACAAGTGTTCAATCTGAAAGGAAACATTTTCTCCCACCCCATAAACTTAGTCCCATATCAAGTTTATGATACATATTTGTTTTAAATGATTAAAAACAAAACAAAACAACAACAAAAGACAAAAACAAAACAAAACAAAAACAAGAAAGCAAGTAAACAAATTCAAACTGAGACAGAAAAGAGAAGGAAAAAAAAAAAACAAAAAAAACAAAAACAAAACAAAATAGGAGACACAATGGGGGAAAAAAACATTACAACATAGTGCTTTCAACCTATGTAAAACATGTGTGCAACAATATACAAATTACGAATTACGAATTACCCATTTCTGACCTCACCTAAGTAGTCCAAAAACGGATCCCAGATGGTTGAGAACTTTCCAATCGAGTTAGTCCTCAGAGACCTAAGTTTCTCCATGCGCACCACTGAGACCATGTCTGTCAGCCACAGCTGAAAGGAGGGTGGAGAGGGGGACTTCCAGTCTTTCAAAACAAGTATTTTGGCAACAACCATCCCATGTGTCAGGGACTGCTGCACAGCCATGGGGAGAAGTAAGGAGGATTCCGAACAGCCAAAAATGACAAGTTCTGCCTCCGGCTTAAGAGTTACTCTGTAGGCCTTACCAGCTGAAAACTTTGGCCCAGAATCCGGATATCAAAGGGCAAAGCCAAAAAGCATGTGACAATGTACCCTCTAACACCTGGCACATATCGCATAGTGGAGAGACAGATGGGTAAATCTTGTGCAATTTCGATTTGGAATAGTGAAGACGGTGAGTAACTTTGCTGGCTTAAAGCTAAACCAAACAACTATTACATTATTGCCATCTATAGTGGTTATTTGCATAAAAACACACAGTGTGATTAGAAAATGATTGTATCTTTTCTAAATATGTGCTTTGATTTAAAAAAAAATCACTCAATTTGTAACTTGAGTTTCTTGACAAAGTGGTATAATATTACTGAAATCCTATAAGTAATCAGTTATATTACTGAGTTACTGCTAAAAGTAATATATTACATGTAATATGTTACTTTTGTAATGAGTTACCCCCTAACACTGATTGTCATGTACTCCTGCTTAATTAGGCCAGTGATCAATCTTTTTCATATGAAGGAGCCCTAATTTAGTCCACATTAGTCCTGCAGACCTCCATTTGATGAGATGTTTTCTCTTGAACCCAAATCTTACAATATTTTTTTCATCTTGTCCAGAATTCATCACTGTCTGCATTGCAGGTCGAGAGATAACAGTGAAACTAGGATCAAAACAGTCATTCCTCTACATTGTCTAATTGTGTTAATTTATTGCAAATGAAATAATTCTGAAGTTTAACAATGAATGAATTTGCTGGGGACCCCCTGGAACTCTCTCAAGGACCCCTGGTGGTAACCTTGCTTGCAAGATCGATAACCTCGCGAGATCAAAAGAGATTCTCTCGACGTAATCCATCTTGTCATGCACAGGCAGTTAAGATGATTGGCCGAACCATGCCGGCTCGACGAATCAGCGGCAGCCTTAGGCGGGCTTAGGCTCGTCTGGGCAAGTAGTGGGTACATGGTTTTTGTAGTTCTTTTCACTCGTCAACATGGCTGCCGCCGCGGAAGTGGCAGGCAGTCTGAATGAAATTGAATGTAACGTTCCCAATTCTATGTATTAAATTCTAAAAAACGACCCTCAACATTTGGGAAGGCTAAGCCACACAACTAGTTCGTTATAATCTAATGTCATGCTTCAAAGGCGACTTTACGATGATGAGGACGGTGAGGACTCAATCAATGAATACCATGGAGATCAGGCACCTTCCTCTGGTCGCAAACATGATGTCAGAGGCATGGCGATCTGATTGGTTGAAGTTAACACGCACCAGCGGTGATAGACAGATGGGTCATCCAATCACCTGCCAAGTAGCTTGGAAAAAGTGCCCGCCTCCGTCAGCGGGTCGGGTTACTGCATTCCCAGATCGACTAGTTTAGTGAAATGCAATGTGGAGCTAAACCGTCCATCTGGCAGCGTCAGGTTACCCTGGTGGTCCCCGGACCCCACATTGAGAACCACTGTTCTAGACAACAGGAATATGTAAAGTCAGTGTCTTCCACTTGAAGTCAAAATATAGACCATGTGAATAGTGTCCCTTTTGTCCCTTAACTCTTAAGTATCAAGCTGAATGAAGCTGGCAAGTGTCAAACGTGACATCTCCGACCTACGTGCATTCCAGCTTCAAGGCTAAGTCGCAAAACCATGGATGCTTATAACCATTACGTTAGCTGTCTAAGCTAACGCCTAATAACAACATTAACATTTAAGCATATGGGTTTAATGGGTTTGTTAGGACAGAAGAAATAACATCATAAGTAGCTTTGTTTACATTCTGTGAAAGTTATTTAGACGATCAGGGAAAGTAAAACTCTCCACTAAAACACAGGACAATTCAATTCTTACATGAGTTATCAGCTCCTTAAAGGAGAATTTCTGGATTTTTCAACCTGGACCCTATATCTGTTTATGTATGTATGTATGTATGTAAGTCATGCTGAGCGGCTGTTTCAGCACCTGGTACGGGAACTGTACCAGGTGACTGCAAGGCCGCAAGGACCACAAGGCGTTGAGAAGGGTGAGCTGCACGGCCCAGCATGTGACAGGATGTGAGCTGCCAAAACTGCAGGAACTGTACAACCAGCGGTGCCTCAGGAAGTCCCAGAAGATCATCAAGGACACGACCCACCTGCACAACAGCCTGTTCTCCCTGCTGCCCTCAGGGAGAAGATACAGGGTCCCGAAAGCACACACAAACCATTTGCAGGACAGTTCCTTTCCGCAGGCCACGAGACTCCTCAATAAATAAACCTGGATTATTGACATTTGCACAGCTCTTTGCACATCTTGACACTTGTATATCTATTCCATCTTATTCTATTTTAATACTTTATTATTCTATTTTAATACCTTATTTTAATACCTTATTATTCTATTTACATACACTGTTTACATTGTTTGCCCTATTTAATTATATTGCACTATTGCTGTTGTTGTGATTGTGTTTGCTGTGATTTTGCACCTATTTTAACCTACTGCACCTTGTCTGTAACGGAGCCCACAGCATAAGGATTTCACACGTGCGTACTTGTACCACGGAGTGACAATACAAATCTTGAATCTTGAGC
>NW_028151880.1:40000-82500 GCF_964638095.1 Poromitra crassiceps
TATATCATATAATATCATATCATAATAATATATATCGTATATAATACTGTATTGTTTCCTGCCTCTAATACTGTGATGTTTGCTGCCTGTAATTGCAGAGGAGTGAGATGGGTGCATTACCTCTGGACATGGCAGCTGATTCCATTGACGACATGTTCGCCGGTTGCCGATCTGAAGCAGCAGCTATGGTCCACCAGTTGGGTGTTTTCGAGTGGCACGTCAACAAGATGTTCAGTGTAGCTTGGGCCGTGGTTGAAAAAAAAGCCAAGAAGCCCGCGCACAGGGACTTGGGAGAAGATCACGCCACGGTTATATACATGCAAACAGATATTCAAGTCAAAGGAATTCAACAAGAGTTCAGCAAAGCTGTGAAAACGGGGAAAGGCGAGTACAGGACGTACGGATTTAAGTACCACTATTTCTACTTCTACCTGACCGATGCCATTCAGGTTCTGCGGCAAAATCAAACATCCTGCAGAACGACCTATCACAGAACCGGCAGACGCTTTAACCGGAACGTCGTCGGCAAAGAGATGCGTTTCGGCGCTTTCACCTTAACGGCTTTGAGCGAGGACTCATTCCGTTTCTTTGGGGATGTGTCTTGCTTTCAGATTCATACGTGTTTCGGTGCTGACATCACATATTACTCTGCCTTTGACCAAGAGGGACAGGTGCTGATTCCTCCCTACGAAACGTTCACCATCACAGATGTCCTTGCAGATAAGCCGTGGTGTAAGGTGGTCTACAAACTACAGAGCACCAAAATACCAAGGAGCCATTTAAATTGTAAATTACATAAAGATGAAGGCAAATCGAAAACATATTTTGGAGGTTTTTCAGGAGGCGGGCCTATATTCAGTTATGCGATTACATCAGCATGCATGATTGTGCTGATTGTAAGCTCTTTAGTCCTTATCAAACTCAGACAGAAGTGTTATGTAGCTGTGGTGCTGGGCGGACTGCTCCTGCTCATAGTTAGTGCAGGGTTGTGGATAATAAGTGTGAAATGATTGGTGTCTTTGAAGGCCGGGACACTTTAGTGCTGTTTCCACTGAAGGAATGATGTCATCATAGGTGTAGTGCCCATAGAACGCGGGGGAACGGCGTTCCCATACTTCTATAAGGGGTGTTTTGTGTGTGTCAGTGTGTGTGTGCATGTCGAGCCAATAAAACGAGTGAAACTTGGCAACGTTGTCATTCGTCCTATATTTAAGGTGGGCTGAATGATTCACACAGCATCAACTCGTGGCTTGAAGGAAAAGGAAACATTCCTTTTAACTAGCTACAGCGTGGGGGAAACCTCAGTTTAATAAAAGCTATAGGCTACTGAAACAGCTACTGGCTTTTTCACCATCAAAATATATTTTTTTCCACCAGTACCTCACTATAACAAGTAAAGATGAAAAAGGCAGCCAAACATCCTTTCATTTTTCGGACCAGCTGCTAAAAAGGTACGTTTACAAGCATGAAGAAACAATGTTAAAAGCGTGTTTCTTTTCAACACGGTTGAATCAAAAGTTAGCGTTAATCACCCCATTGCAATTTGCATCGCCAGAATTCGCCACAAAATTCTAAAAATGCCGGCCGCCGTGTCAAATGATGATGATTTGTTGGGACCTGTGCGTGTGCAGGTGTTCCCCGGTTACATGCTGCCACTCCGACGTGCTGCCACTCCGACGTTCTGCCACTCCGAAATATCGGCACTCTCAGAAAGGGTTCTATATTCCCCGTTTTTCACTAACCTCTCCCAGCCCCCACGCCAAACCTAACCTCCCCCCATGCCTAAACCTAACCTCCCCCAGACCCTAACCCAAAACCTAACCTCTCCCACCCCCACGCCTAAACCTAAGGTCGGCATTGCGGCTTCGAAGGTGAACGACCGCCAGTCCGAATAATGGAAGTTAACGTTCAGAGTGGCAGGGCTTCGGAAAGGCAGACAGTTACCGTGTTCCCCATATAGGTGCGTTCCCCCACTTCTCTAGATAGCACTACACCTCTGGATGTCATTCATCTTAATTCATCACATCATCATAATCAATCATTTATCTTCATCTTAATTCATCTTGGTTTTAAAGTCACAATGAAATGACAAAATGAGCTTTTTTGGCCAGTTCTATATATCAGGTGCAGCTATTTATCAGTGTGTGTGTGTGTGTGTGTGTGTGTGTGTGTGCGTGTGTGCGTGTGTGTGGTGGCGGGGGGGGGGGGGGGGGGGGGACTTCCTGTAACACGATGTATCTTTCTAGTTCGTGCTGTAGTAGTAGGCATACATAAAAAAACAATGATACATCACTGATATTTGTTTACTGTCTGAATGCACATATTATGTGACTGAATGTTGAATGCATTTTTAATATTGTGTATATAGTCTACTCTCCATATGTGTTGCACTGACTGAGGCCTTGTACTGTATGAGGTCCCTTTACCATGTGTGACTACACCGTTATGTACTGTGGTATGTAAATTGTGTTATAGTCTACTCTTCATATTGATATTAAGATCGTCTAGCAGAACACAAATATGCCATTAGAACATTAGTCAATGAGAACTACCCCATGGCCATGCACTATAAGGAGGCGGGGCAAGGCAGGCAGCACAGACACACCCTTACGGCTGGATCCCACCTGGAACGTCACGTACACGGGCATTTTATTCAACGCGTGTGATCCCACCAGGCACGCAACGGCGCGTATCAGAAGTGTCCCAGAAGCGGCTCGGCGCCCCGCTCCGCTAAAGATACGCGGCAGTTCAGGTGATGTGAGGCCATGCAGCAGTTAGCCTTCAGGTGATGTGAGGTCATGCAGCAGTTAGTCTTCAGGTGATGTGAGGCCATGCAGCAGTTAGCCTTCAGGTGATGTGAGGCCATGCAGCAGTTAGTCTTCAGGTGACATGAGGCCATGCAGCAGTTAGCCTTCAGGTGATTTGAGGCCATGCAGCAGTTAGCCTTCAGGTGATGTGAGGCCATGCAGCAGTTAGTCTTCAGGTGATGTGAGGCCATGCAGCAGTTAGTCTTCAGGTGACATGAGGTCATGCAGCAGTTAGCCTTCAGGTGATGTGAGGCCATGCAACAGTTAGTCTTCACGTGATGTGAGGCCATGCAGCAGTTAGCCTTCAGGTGACATGAGGCCACGCAGCAGTTGGCCTTCGTTGCTGCTAAAGTTATTTCTAGTTCTCGCTGAGTGTCTGGGGCTTAATCCTTGCGTCTGTCTCCCTGCTCAGGAACCGCATGGACCTGCTGCCGACTCAGGCCTTCTACCTGCTGGTGGACAGCAGCGGTCTGGCCAGCATGTCTCTCACCATGGCCCAGGTCTACAAGGACCACAAGGACCATGGCGGCTTCCTCTACATGACCTACGCCTCGCAGGAGATGTTCGGTCACATGACCTACGCCTCGTAGGAGATGTTGGGTCGCTGAGGGGAGGGGAGGTGGGGGTCTGAGTATTGGAGGCTGTCGGCCTCTTCGTTCAGGTGTAAATAGCAAAATATGTTTTTTTTTCTGTATATAAGATTTTAATATTTGATACATGTTGGTTATTTTTGAGCGCTTGTACACGGATTCAATACATCTTTAACTATATGAACATGTGGCTGTGATGTTGTAGTTCAGATGTGTTTACTTGGTTATGCTGCGTTCCACACATGTAGTCCAATACGATGGATCACCCCTTCAATTCAAGTAGGTGAGTCACGTCAACTTGTGGCAAACACTGCATATTGCAAATAATCAAAAATGTGTGGTGGTCTGGGAGAAGCCTTCACGTGTCGCTTGTTGGGGAATGAGCCCAGTAGTGTAATGTAACAAAGTATTAATACTTAAGTACAGTACTTAAGTATTCTTTCTGAGTATCTGTACTTTACTTGAGTATTTATATTTCAGTCAACTTTCACTTTTACTCCACTACATTTCCCCCAAGCATCTTAGTTACAAAGTCAAATAAGAAATTGGGTAGCCTGCAAGCAATCATCAGCGCTCCTTTGCAAGTTACGTTAGTCACAATCCACACACCATTCCAGTTGGTGGCTGTAATGCAACATAACATTGTTTGCGAACCGGAACCGCTATAAAACCTCAAGAAGAAATAGACTTCCGCTCAAGGCCATGCATCTATTTTGCTTTCCTGTTTTAACTCATTCTCTGCCAAAGACGTACCCGGACGTACTTTTAACAATGGCGTTCTGTGCCAAAGACGTACTCGGACGTACTTTCATGTTTTGGCTGTTTACATCACATCAGACACTTCCCCAGCCTGTGACATTGTTTCAAGTCAAACTGATAAAAGGAACCCGCTAGTTTAGTATTTCCGATCCAGAGTTCTCGGCTGGCGACGATGGCGAGGAAGACGCCAGCGTTTTTGTTATTGCTCCACGACGGAGCGCCATGGCGACGAAGGCTCCCCTTCACAGCGTTCTGGTCTGACACAGATGAATCGGAGGAGGAAAAATGAGTGCCACTTGGAGAGAGCGATGACGATGGTAAAAAGTAGCCTATTTTTTGTATCGCGTTTGAGATGAAATGATCACACACACAACATTCAAGTATAATTGTCACGCATTGTTTATAACTTATGCCGCCGGCATGACTCGCTTCACATTTCCTCTTGCCAGCTCGCCCTCTCAAGGGAGAGCTCCCTTCACACTCAAGGGAGGGGAGTAGTTATATAGGGTCTGTACCCTTTAAAATTGAGTGAAAAGCGCATTTTTTTAGGTGGGCGTGTTTAGGGCACCTACGTCATCAAATGGGGCGTGGCTTCTTTTTTGTGAAAAGTCAATTTTTCAGTAGTTCCTCAAAAAGGGCACTTCTGCATTTTAACCTGTTTTTAAACCATTATGTGCAAAATGTTTTATTTCAGTAGTTCCTCAAAAGGGCACCTCTGTATTTTAACCTGTGTTTAAAGCCATTTTGATCAAAAAAGGTTTTAATTCGCTACTCTCAAAAAGGGCACTTCTGCATTTTCCCCTCATAGCAGCAACTCCCAGCAGTAGCGTTTTTTTTTCGCAATTTAATTATCACCCCCTATCAGCAGAGCGTTGCAACATGATGTTTTTTGAACACGGGCAAAAAGTTTTAACCATAGACAAATGTAATTAGGCCATTTAACAACTATTTGCTAAATGGATCACGGTATACCGCATCACGCATAGGAGTCACGACTGAGCCCCATCCACTCCACAATGATGCAACACAGGAAGCCCCCCTCGCCTTTACAAACCCAGCATGTCAGCTGACGACGAACACACACTCTTGTTGTTATTTTCTTGCGACCATCGCGTCAACAGCTGGCGGAGAACAACACGCAGCATTTTTGCGTCAACTGACAACGAACACACAGCCTTGTTGTTATTTTCTTGCGACCATCGCGTCAACAGCGGAGAACAACACGCAGACAATCCATCGACGCAGCAATTTTTTTTTGATCTCAACCAAATACAAATTGGCCATGGCTTCAAATGCAGGTAACGCAAACAATTTTACCTGCCCCATGGCACCTGTGCGTAGGCGCACTGTACAGCTCGAGGCATTATTTCAATTTGAAGGCGTGCGTGGCTACGGATACAAAATCGAGTATGTGCATGAAAAGTTAATGCTAAAGGCTAGTCATGATATTGCTAGAAAGGACGTTGAGTGTTTCAGGGCGTGTTCACAAATGACACCTGAAGCATGGAACGAGCAAGCGTCAAGATATTTTGATGATGAAGCTGTTCTATGTAGAACGCCTTGTCCATTTGGGGCTCAAGCCCATGGGGAAATAACCCCAACAGATTGGCGTACATTCATGTTTTTAATGGGAACAGAGGTGTGCCCTCCAATTAAAGCAGAGCACGGGAAAAAATCTAAGAGCAGACTTGTCTGGATGTGGCGTGCCTCTCACGGGTTTGGTGGGTTTAGAATCGAGGTACGTAGCTGGTGTTCCGGACCTTGTGACATCCTCGACAGTTTTGTTTATCTCGGAGTATGTCATAATTTTAAAGGCAACGATCTGTGTGAAGGCCTGCCGAAAACAGGCTTTTTTAGACCCGGGCCTAAGGAGATCCCAGCTGAGGATTTTGTAGAAACAATTTTTTTCATGCAGCTTGCCGACTGGAACAAAATGCACAGCATAGGTCATAAAATTAACGCAGTTATTACGAGAGACGCGAGACATGCCGCTCTGAGCTCTATTAGAAAAAGACTGGCTTTTAATGTGGAGAGCAACAGCGACGCCACTGACGAGGAGACGCAGGACAGCAAAACAACCAACTGATCCCCCCACAAATGGTATGATACGGCTAGTGTGTGTGTGTGTGTGTGTGTGTGTGTGTGTGTGTGTGTGTGTGTTACAGTGTATGTGTAGGAGGAGGAACAATCACTAATTCATCTATTGTCTCTTTATGTTTTACAGATCATAACACCGATGACGTCATCCACTACCAACCCCTCTACAACCACAAACCGCCGCCGCGTAACTTCATCACAACCCAGGCCCAGGTTCACGCCAATGAGGCCACAGTTGATGACATCGGACTCCCCTGCCAGACCACCCCCAGATCCGCAAAGCACACACCGCCTCCAAAACGCATTGACATATCTGCTGTGGGGGGAATCAGGGCTCTTCTTGTGCGCTGCATCCGTGCAGCAGCATGGACGAAAGCGAGACTTTTATGTAATGGTTGCATTATTGATCACCCCAGTCAACTTCAACATTCATGTGTGTTTGCATACGATGATGACATATTTGGGCTTTACGGCAGCGAAATATTTGATCTAGTGTTTTCTCCTCAGCTTGCTTCAGCCATTGGGAGAGTCGTTTGGCTAATTACAGGGGACACTCATTCGAATGAACGATTAATGGCAGCAGCGGAGGTCATAATTGCGGATATGTGCGACCCACCCACTGCGCTCCGATGGAAATGTGATGAATTTGACCCAATTAATACATCCCTCCCACATGATAATTTTGTGGGAGAGGGTTTTATGGTCTGGGCACAGTCTAACCCCTGATTTTGTTTTTTTTCCCACTTATAGGCTATTATAGGCTATAATAGGCTATATCCTTTTAGACTAGCCATGTGGTGGTTAGTCAGTATGTTAACGGATATATTTTACCCTAATAATGTTTGTTTTGTTAGAAATAGATTAAAGGATATTATCCATACCTGTGATGATGATACTTTTAAAAATCATATGGATTTTATACGTTCTAATGTCTGCTGGGGTGAGATGCTTTTACTATGTAATAACACAAACGTGTCCCCTAATATCATTTTTGATTCGTTTTTCTCTGAGGAGGATGCAGTGTTTGGAATAGGTAATTTAACCTGTTAAGCCCTAAGCCTATTTTCAGCTCACCTGCCGAAAATGACATGCCCAAACTGAATGGAGTATATCTCCACAACTACAGGGTATTTTCTGAAAATTATTTTTTTCAAAAGCTAGCCAACACCTGTGAGATTACTGTAGAAGTGTCAGAATCCATTCAAAATGTACTGTATCAGAGTAAAATCAGTTAGAACATAGCAAAAAAATGAGAAATGCAAGCTCCGCCTAAAAAAAACACACTATTTTGGATGAAAACCACTTGAAAATCATGGGTTGGTAGCTAAATTCTTCTATGGAGCAGTAGAGTAATACCTTTTGAGTGCTTGTACTAAAGCAAATCCTTAGAAAGTGAACCAGAGCAATTTTACATATGTTTTACTAGAGGTAGGTCCAGGCGGACCTGATTTGGGTAGATTTTGGGCACATTTTGGCACCCTGTGTGCCATTTGACTTTTCTATGGTAGAAGACTGAAAAACTTTTTTTTCTCATTTACATATCACTGTAGGTATTCATTCCATGCAAATACAACAGTGTGTGACTTGTTTTCAATATTGACCCTTCACCTAGCCTATACATTTTGGCCACGTTTTGTGCCATTTGACTTTTCTATGGTAGAAGACTGAAAAACTTTTTTTTTTCATTGACATATCACTGTAGGTATTAATTCCATCCAAATACAACATTTGTTTGACTTGTTTTGACTATTCACCCAGACATCTAGCCTATACATTTCCCCATTCAAAGAAAAGCAGACAAAGAAAATGAAGTTTGACTCAAACAGAGCAGATTTATTCCAAACAAGCAAACTTGCAATAAAGCCAAACAAGATATAGGTATTATCAATGACCCCTGGGGTCCTTGAGGGGATTCGAGGGCCACATCAAGAAGTGGAACCATTTGTTTTCACTATATTTCCATCCGGAAGTAACAAAATAACAGAATATATGACTATTTTGGTTATGGGTTTCATATATTTTCTGTAAAAGAAAAAAAAAGCAACATCTGAAAGCAACAATTTTATCAGATGGGGGACCCTCGGAAAAAGTATAATCAAATGGGGGTCAATTTAGGGGTCCTTGACGAGAAAAGGTTTGAGACCCACTTTTGTAAGGAATACAAATGTGTAAAATATGTGCACAGAAATAAATATCCAATGTGCATAATCAAAAAAGATAAAAGAATAAAATAAAATCCAATGTGCATAATCAAAAGTGCAAAACAAACAACTGTCAAATGTGCATAAACAAAAAAGGAAACAATAAGAATAAAAAAATGCAATATGCATAATCAAAAAGTACAAAAAACAAATGTCAAATGTGCATAATCAAAAAAGTAAAAAAACAAAAATCTTTACAACTCCTTACAAATAGAGAACAGTAAACATGTCCATCAATGACGCAGAATTCACCCTTTGTTCAGTCCCCCCCTTTTCATATTTTTTACAAAGTGTGGCAAAGGGGGTTGGGGGTCGCAGAGGTCAGGCTCAGTAGACAAAAACCGACAGACAGACTCCACTAGTGTGTCTTGTGCCACTCAAGAAAACAGTTCCTGTCTGGTTTTAGGCAGAGGGGGACCTGGCATTTGCCACAGTATGCAGGTGTCTTGACCTGCTTCTTGTCAGCATCGAAGCACCTCTTGCATTTCCTCCTTTTCTCAGTAGCATCCGTCTCATCATAAAACACTGGCATGTGTTTGGTGGTTGGTGAAGGTGGTGGTGGTAGTGGTGCTGTGCCGCGCCCAAACTCCAGCATTTCTGCAGCCAGCTTCTCTCTGAAGCTCTTCTGTGTGTGTGGCTTTTTCCGGGCAGGGTCTCCCCTAATCGCCCACAGTTGCTTCTGGAGAATAAAGCCATTGACCACAGCAATGTCCACGAAATGGTAAAGAAAGGTTTTGTACCACTTCATGGTTTTGTGGTGGACGCTGTAATAGCCAATCAGTGCATCTGACACATCCACACCACCCATGTTTTTGTTGTAATCAATCACAGCATCTGGAACTGGAATAGATCTCATCTGCCATTGACCCTGCTCCTTCACTCTCCTCTCCACTGTTTTACCACTGAAGGCTTTCTGGATTGTCGAGCAGAGGGTAACTGGTTGAGTGTCCATCCACTTGACAAACAAGAGTTTGCTGTGCCGGATCCAGCGCATTTCCCCTCTCGCAGCCCGCTTGGGCAAGTCATTCCGTGTTGTTTTGGGAAAACCCTTCCGATTGCGTCGGATGGTCCCACAACAGCCAACGTTTTTTTTATCCAAATCCAAAAAGAGTTCAGGGCTGGAGTAGAAGTTATCTGTGAAAAGATGGTAGCCTCTTCCGAGCAGAGCCATTGGCATCAAATCCATGACTGAAGTGTAGCTCAGTCCATGGTCTGGGTCTGGGTGGAGCACATTTTTTCCCTGGTAAACAAAGAAGTTCCAGGTATAAGCTGTTTTGGCATCTGCAAGTACAAACAGCTTATACCCCCACTTTATCGGTTTGTCCTTCATATATTGTTTCATGGAGATGCGGGCCTTGGTCGCCACCATTCTTTCATCTATACAGATGTTCTGGTGTGGATGGAAATGAGCTTTGCACGCAGCCACCATCTCTGTGTACAAGGGCTTTATTTTGAAGAGTCGGTCATATTCTGGAGTGTATCTTTTTCGGTCATTCTCATCATCCTCTGTTGGATGGCTGAGGTGAAGTGACCAGAGGATGGCTTCAAACCGGTCCCGTGTCATGGTGTCACTGGGGTAGCGGAAGTTGTATGGCCATTCCTTTCTCCAGTAATCTGCCCTCTCTTTTACAGGTACAAGACCGGTGAAGATTATGATGGACATGAAAATCCAAAAGTCACTGACCGTCAGTGGTACCCATCTAAACTTCATTCCAGCCTGTAATCTTTTAGCTGCGTTCGCATTTGTGTTGTCGATGATGGTGCGTACAACAGAGGTGCTGAAAAATGAAAGGGGTGACCATGATGCAGTGGTGTCAAACGTGGGGCCAGGGGGCCTGGCTGGTGTGAATTTCTGTGCAGCTGGCTTTGTGTCCATAACATCTGGATTATTCCAACATTCTTCCTCCTCTTCCTCTCTCTCTCGTGAGGCACCAGACCGGCCTCCACTACCTCTCATGGGATTTGCAGACTTTTGAGAGGCTTTTCCTTTTCTCTGGGGTTGTGTTGGTTCAGGTGTTGAATCAGACGAAGATGATTGTGGCTGTGTAGGAGGAGGAGGGGCAGTTGCTGGAGCAGGAGCACGGCGACTGGAGCGGCGTTGCTGCACCTGTGCGGTGGGAGGATGTGTTGCTGGCTCTGGGGGAGGAGGGGCAGTTCTAGGTGTTGGAGCTGGATCCTGTTGAGTGGTGCTGGGTTGCTCTAGCTGAGCAGTGGGAGGAGAGTCTGGGTCAGTTGCAGGTGCTGCAGTGCGCTGTCTGGGGCGGCCACGTTTTACCTGCACAGTGGGCAGTGGTGCTGCTGGCGCTGGGGGAAGGGCAGGTGTAGGTGTTGGAGCTGGATCCTGTTGAGTGGTGCTGGGTTGCTCTAGCTGAGCAGTGGGAGGAGAGTCTGGGTCAGTTGCAGGTGCTGCAGTGCGCTGTCTGGGGCGGCCACGTTTTACCTGCACAGTGGGCAGTGGTGCTGCTGGCGCTGGGGGAAGGGCAGGTGTAGGTGTTGGAGCTGGATCCTGTTGAGTGGTGCTGGGTTGCTCTAGCTGAGCAGTGGGAGGAGAGTCTGGGTCAGTTGCAGGTGCTGCAGTGCGCTGTCTGGGGCGGCCACGTTTTACCTGCACAGTGGGCAGTGGTGCTGCTGGCGCTGGGGGAAGGGCAGGTGTAGGTGTTGGAGCTGGAGTGTGTTGAGAGGTGCTGGGTTGTTCTCCTTGAGCAGTGGGCAGAGGGGCTGCTGGCTCTGGGGATGGGGCACGTGTTGCAGCTGGAACTGTAGCGCCTGCCACAGCTTTCCTATTGGAACAATAAATAAACAATCATTTGAGTGTGTGCATTTACTACATTCATTGCAGCACACTATGGTAAATATTTCATTCAGTGACCAGCAGACAAGTAACAATAGACCCATTTCACTGGGTGACTGGGGCCATTTTGTGTCGACACAAAATGGCCCCTGTGAGAAGGGTCTATATCAGCAGCGCCCTGAGCTGTTTACGTGTGTGTGCGTGTGTGGAGACGTACATACATATCTGTATACCTAGATGTTCTATCTTGTCAACATGAGAAAAACATTTTCATAAGAAAAGGCAGAGCCGTGAGGTTGGAGGTGTGCAAGCAGGTAAGCAAGGGTGATGGAACTGAAGATGTGCTAATTGATAGGGGGAGCTGTGACTGCACTAGTCTTGGGTAAAGGAGGAGGTCTTTGTGTTGAAAGTGCCAAAGTCAACCATCCCCCCTCTGCAGCCCAACTTATCTGAATAGTTGGAGGCAGGGATGCTAACACCCCCCCCCCCCCCCCCCCCGAAAACACACACACACACACACACCAACAACAACCAGTTTGAACCAGATTTTGTTGACATACCCTCTCTGCCTTCTTTGTCTGCCCAAACTGGAGACGGATGGAATAGGCTCAAAATCCTCATTGTCATCTTCACCACTGTGGAAGAAAAAGAGATATAAGCATTTATTTGCCTAGTTTTGAAAATGTAACTTCAAACAGTTACAATGTGCAGGTATAGGTTTGTTTACACAAGCTCTACACGTAAAATTACGTTAGTGTTTGCATTGACTAAATGTATTGCAGGACAATAATAATAATAATAATAATAATATACTAGCCTACAGTGTTTTCCCACTGGGCCTAATCGTCACATTCTCTCTCATCAACCGAAAATATTTGTATAACCTACTTCAAAAAATCCCCCTACAGTTGCATGCTCATTCAGAAAAGAGTTGAAATATAAATGGGTGATGCAAATAAACAATAAGTTGTCAATCAATAACAAAACAGAAATAACATACCTTTCCGATGGAAGTCGGTAATCAGAGTCACCACTGTTTTCACCTCCAGGCTGGCCCAGTAAGTCCTCGTCGTCAGATGATGAATCAACTGGACATATTGATGCACCTGGGTTGTTCATCAATTGATCCAGTACCTCCTCAGGTGTAAATTTTGCTTGTATTTTCCTTGAATAAGCCATTATGTTGTATAAAATATACAACTAATGACAAGGAAATATAAAACAATTACAGCGAGAGCGATGAATAACGCTAGAGAAATGTGTTTTCGCGTCTGCTGCCTGTTGATGTCTGTGCAAAATGGTGCGTAAGCGTGTCCTCATTACGCATGCAAAGCCTGACGCGTTACGCAGGGGGATATCTCAGGAACCCATTGGTCGATTTGGATGATTGACACATCTATGGAACCGTCAGAACCAATAGAATCGACGTGGAGTGAAAGAATTGACGTCACAAACTTTTCCAGGAAATGCCTTGGAGGTGATCACACAGATCGTTTATTGTGTGAAGACAACACACTCCATGTAAAACCCTCCATATGGCGTTGTAAAAACCATGACTGTAAAAAAAACACTTCAAGATGATGAAGAGGTGTTAGGAGGAGCAGTTAGTAGCGTTTTTATGAAGTCAAACACAACTTTTGATCGGAAAACAACAAAGCTGAGACATAATTTGTAGTTTTATGTGTACAAAGTTGAAAACTTTTTTCGAAGTTTTTGACAGCCTACTGAGTGAGTTTTCATCTCTCAGAGACGAGCTATACCTCTTTGAAAAGAGCAAGGTCTTGGCTTTCGATTGCTGTCTTGGTTGTTTGAGAATGATTGACTCACAAAAAGAAATCACCGCATAAACGCAGGTATGCAGCGTTTTTGTGTTTTTGCTACATGTTCATATTGTTGCTTGGGGTTGGAATAATTTGTCATTAGAGTAAAAATGCTTTTGATAGTCTTGTAGCCACGTTTCTTCCCGACATTTTGGTGTGCTATATGTCTCCGTGACTGCTGCCTAAGCTGCTGTAGAGAGTCATTTGTGAGAGATGACAAGTGCTCAGCCCGCCGGCGGGCCCGCTCGGGGGGAAGAGGTTAATTGTGATATTTGCATTCATGCATGATGTATGTATTAGACATAACATAGATTTGGTTTTGGATTATTTGTGTGATAAACATTTACGTGTATGTATGGCTTATTTGAGATTGATTGATGAGAAAAGAATGTTTACAATGCCTATGTAATAAAAAACATTTTAGATAAAAAACGGTTGTTTGTTGGTGTTATAGTCTCAGCGTGATATATATATATATATAGTTATAGTCAACATTGTGGGACTTCCGCTAGGAACGAATCTGATACACGTGTTTCAACCCGGGTTGTTTTTGAGCACGGACTGTGCGTCTGGCCATGTAGCCCCCCTGTGACATCCGGTTTAGCTGGTTGACTATAACCACACATGACACACTCTAATATAAGATATATAACTGTTTGACATAATGTCAGATCATGATGGAGCAGCGATTAGACAAGGTCTATTTAGACCCAGCTAACCCCGCGGGGTTCTCTAGCATTGCTAAACTTTGTGAGGCAGTCAGAAGCGACCCAGAGGGACCGGTGAATGAGACCATCGTCAAAGATTATCTATTAAAACAGGATGCATACACCCTACACACTCCGGTTTTTAGAAATTTCAAACGCAATAGAGTATTTGTCTCGGGAATCGATAAACAGTTTCAGATAGACTTAGTAGATATGTCTGAATATTCGATGGAGAATGATGGCATTAAATTTTTACTAACGTGTATAGATGTATTCAGTAAATTTGCATGGGTCCAGCCCCTGAAAAATAAAACGGGTCTAGCTGTCACAAAGGCATTCAAAGATATCCTCATACACGGTCGTCTTCCCGTCAAATTACAGAGCGATAAAGGAACAGAATTCTTCAACCGTAATTTCAAAAAGTTAACCCAGGAATACAACATTAAACATTTTACGACATTTAATGAGACTAAGGCCAGCGTTGTCGAGAGGCTGAATAGATCGATAGAATCCCGGATGTGGCGATATTTGACAGCTGTCAACTCGAGAAGATACATTGATATTCTAAGCGATTTAGTCCACGCCTACAATAATGCCAAACACCGCTCGATCGGTATGACACCCAGCCAAGTAAATAAAGCAAATGAACGCATAGTTTTTAATAGACTATACAAGAAACACACCGTGCCAACCCCATCGTTCAAGTTTAATATCGGAGATAACGTGCGGATCTCAAAACAAAGAGGCATATTCGATAAAGGATACAGAGGTGGATATACCGAAGAATATTTCATAATATATGAGCGAGTCGCTAGACATCCGGTGGTCTATGGGCTCAAAGATTTAGCCGGTGAATCGGTAAAAGGGTGTTTTTATGAACCAGAGCTCCAAAAAATCATTATTGATGAAACCAAACCGTTTAAAATAGAGAGAATAATTAAACGGAGGAAATCAAAAGGCGTAAGACAGGTCTATGTCCGTTGGCGCGGTTATCCAGAATCTTTTAACGCATGGATTGATGAGCGAGATATGGTCGACATATAATATTTATAGCGGAGGACTATAGGGTAGGAGGCTACTCCCCCCCAAGACAACCAACGAGACACGTCATGCACAACATGGCCAACACGGAAGCGGCGGGCTTCTACGTCACGCTGCCTAGCAACGCCTCTATCGATATATATCCGAATAATAAAATTTGGAGTTATCGGACAAAGCTGGCGAAACATAATGGTTTTTGATGTTAGAAGCAAAAAGAAGATTTTCAGAACCGTTTCTATGCAAATAGGAACTTATGGGTCAATCCCTAGTATTTTATCACGTTTCAACCACACATCTATGACTGTGTTCAATAACCCTAACCCCCCTATAGTACTCACCTATAATGAAATCACAAATTATGTCCAAATCGGCGGGGTCGCAGGTTAAAAAATAATATGTACTGGAAGGCTTGCGACCATCCTGGGGATGAGACCAAATGTAGAACACCTCTGCATTCCTAAACCGGCGACCGCTGAATATCAAGCCGATATTGACGCGGGTGTTTATAATATATTCGTCTACTCAGACATATGCCAGCATCAACTCGTGGGTGATGAATATGTACAGCTGCTCAGAACGATTAATATATCAGACACGGACCGACGCGTGACCACTTTATCATTGGACCCCGTCTATTACACACCTATCGCAAAGGACGTTATCGATGACATTGAACTGGTGCTGAAAAACGATCAAAACAAGCATATTCCATTTGCATACGGAAAAGTCCTTATCAAATTACATTTCAGACCAGTTGGACATAAACGCTGACGCATGATGATGACGCCGTATGAAAACGCCGGAAACGACGGGTCGGATTACTATTTTGATTACTATGTTAAACAGGCGGGCGGGGATTTAGCGGGATTTTCCGGAAGCGCTACACAGTATGGAGCGGGACTAGGTGGCCTGTTTAGAAGTCTATTCAGAATGGCAGTCCCGTTATTTAAACGCGGATTTAGTATTGCTAAACCGTATATTAAAACTGCCGCATCAGGCATCGCTGGAGACATAGTTCAGAATATCGTCAGAAAAGCAACAGGAAGACCTGACCCCCAAACCGGAAATGGTTTTATGGCATACCCCCGTCGGAGACCACCATCTAGTGGTCGGAGGGGGTATCGCCCCGTTAAAAAAAGGAGTAGAATACATAAGCGAAGACATTGCACAGCTCCTCGCAGACCAAAGACAGCGCCCAAACCACGCAGACGTGCTAAAACTCACACCAGAGACATCTTCTAAATAATAATAATAATAATGTCACTCCTTCATAACCAATCGGTAGAGTGTATGAAGAGTGAGCTTGATATTTTTCGTCTACCGGCAACTCAGACATGCATAGAGCGTGCTGCATGGATTGAAATCCCACCTGTTTCTGCAATCACCGCTGGAGCTCCAATCGAATTCGCAATTACTGGGTCAAACGATCAATATATCGATTTTAATGACAGCTATTTATATATCCGACTGAAACTCACCAAGCCTGGCGGCGTAGCCCTGGCTGCTGCTGATATAGCTACCTTGATCAATTATCCAGGTGGTAGCCTATTTTCACAGCTAGACATTCAACTTGGTGATAGACTTATAACGCAAGCTAGTAATACATATCCCTATAGAGCCTTGTTGGAATGTCTTATTAATTATGGGCAAGAGACATTGGATACACAATTCAGCACAGCCCTTTTCATCAAAGATTCGGCTGTTGCTATGGATGGGACAGCTCTTAACTCGGGTAATGCTGGTCTGGTGCGTAGGAATGCCTACACTGCAGAAAGTAAAACTTTGGAGCTCATCTGTCCCATACACGCTGATTTATTTATGCAGGAAAAACTGATGATAAATGGCATTGATGTGGGGCTAAAATTTATCCGCTCTAAAGATGAATTCTGTCTCATGTCACCCACTCCTGATAAACACATCGGGGTCAATATACTTAGTGCAAGTCTCTATGTGAAGAAAGTTAGCATTTCCCCAGCTGTCAGGCTTGCCCACATGAGGGCGCTAACACACGCTAATGCGCGCTACGCCATGGATAGGGTTTCACTGAAAACGGTGACAGTCGGGAGAGGCCTCAGAATGACAAATCATGAAAACTTATACACTGGACACATTCCTAAATTTATAATAATTGCATTCGTTGATAACGAGGCATATAGCGGGAATTATGAAAGAAATCCCTTTAATTTCCTTAATCTCAACACTGAATTTATGGCATTATATTGTGATGGGCACTCATACCCTGCGCGACCATTTATGCCTAATTTCACCACCGGGGAGTATGTCAGGGAATATTATGAGCTGTTCCAAGCCACCGGTCGTCATTTGAAGGACCGACCTCTCGCCATTACACGTCAGGAATATGGCAGCGGCTACACACTGTTTTGCTTTAACCTGGAAGCAGATGGTGCGAACACAGGAAACGTCAGCTTGATTAGAACAGGCAATGTGAAACTTGATGTCCGATTCAGACAGCCTCTGGATCGCACCGTCAACATAATCTGCTACAGTGTCTTTGACAGCATCTTAGAAATTTCAGGGAAAAGACAGGTCTTATTGGACTATTACTAGACCTGGACACTATGAACACAATGGAGATTGATCGGATTCTCAGGAAGAAACTTGCAAAAGGCGTGCAACTGTTGGGGGTGTTGCCATGCGACGCACTTCTGCGACATGTGCGGTCGCTTCCTGCTATGGTCATTGTTAACACCGACTACAGTGACAGGCCGGGACAACACTGGCTCGCAATATATATAAATGCAGACAGAGAAGCTATGTTTTTTGACAGTTATGGCAATCCTCCTGATTATATGCGATTCCCACCGGAAATAGCATGTTTTATAGACCGGAATAGCCGACATGTCACCTATTCATCTGTGCAGGTCCAGAACAGCGCCTCTGTCAGCTGTGGGCAACATTGCATATTCTTTTTAATCAACATCGAAAAAGGTCTATCGTATCAAAGTGTTATGAAAAAATATACTAGTGATACTCTGTGTAACGATAATATGGTATGTACCTTTGTAAGTAGAATACAGCCTGGATCATGTAAAAGTTATCATTTAAAATGTATACAATATACAGACCTGTATGTGACATTTTCAATCAAATAAATCATATGAGACTGGAAACAATGCTGGTTGTGACTTTTTATTTTTTCAATATGTACATAGGATATTTTGAGCATTATGAAAACAACAACAATATGATCATACATCATGATATGATATGATAAAAATAGGATGAGAAACAATAGCATGTAACAAAAAATGCTGAGGTTGTTAAAGCCTCACCCTGAATGATAGGATAAATAGAATTTGAATGCTCTGTTTTCAATTAGAATCATTTGAATAAAAAATAAAGCATAATAATAATAATAATAATAATAATAATAATAATAATAATAAAAGAAAATTCTAATAGAAAATAAAATGGAAAAAAAAGCATAATAATAAAGTAAATAGAATTTGAATGATCTGTTTTCAAATAGAATGATTTGAATAAAAAATAGAGTAAAAATAAAGTATAATAGAAAATAATAGAAAATAAAAATGGAAATAAAGCATAATAATAATAATAATAATAGAAAATAATAGAAAATAATGGAAAATAATAGAGTAAAATAAAGTATAATAATGTAGAGTATAAAAGAAAATTCTAATAGGTACTCCATGAGTTATTAGTGGGGCTAAACATCAACCCATCAACCACCCTATCATCATCATCATCATCTGCACCATGCATTGTCTTGCTATACTCAAACAGACGACGGAGACTCCTATTTGTCATGGTAGAGGAGGGGACATTTATCTCTGCTAGTGTTTTAAGAAACTCTCGCCATCCTAATGGGCGAGCCGACTCCTTAACCAGCTGTGAACCTGTCATAAACTTGACTAAATCAAATATGTGTGACCCCCTGAGGGGCTGGTCGTCAATAACTAGCTGTCCATTACCAGTCCATCTGATCCTATCCGATGCATTGGAGATAGCGTTCAGAACGTGTGAGGCCTTGTTTTTGCTGTGTGCTGGTATGTGCTGTAATACATCAGTTATGGCAGTCGGTGTCGCATTGTTATCATTCACATGTGGTAATGCCTCAGCTGGATCAGAATTTGGCATCAATAGTGTTAGAGTGTTCTTTTCATTATCGGCCTGTTTCGCCAGAGTCAAATATCTATGTAAAATGTTTGAATATTTCACCGCTTTGCTATGTATGTCAGCGCTGGGTTCATCTAGGACCTCTGTCATCAATCGGTCTAGATCACACTGAGCCTTTGCTCTGATATCAGGGGGGGGCGCTGGGAGTAGCAGGTGGGCGTGTCTGGAGAGCCTTGAGCTGATTGTGTGGTACAAGGAACATTTTGGTGGTGTGCTCCATGATCAGCCTCGATTAAAAAGACTACTAATAATAGGAATAGCCGCAGCGAGCAAAGGGAATATAAAGCCACCGCGTTGGTTAATCTTTTTCTTTTTTTTCAATAGTGTAACTTTTTTGCTGGCAAACCATCTAAGCAACGTTTTGCTTTTCTTTAATCTCTTGTGAAGTTTAGGGGAAAGTGGAATATTGCCTCTTAGTAGGTTCAATGCAAGCTCACATAGTGCATTGATTAGATCATTGCTGGCTGTAGCAAGAATGGTCTTGCGTCCTTTGGGCGACGCCTTATAAAGATGCTGAAGAAGTTCAAAATTCCTATGTACACGAGCAGACATTTCTAAAGAGCCTAGCTTCTTCCCCCTCTGGGCAGATAGACAACCTGTCGCTCAGGGGTTAACTCAGTTCTGAGCCTTAACAGGTCAGGTGTCGTTGGTTTATAATCTATGAGAATATACCCATAATTACTTGATGTGGCATCTTGAAAGGCTTCCATGAAATGTTTAGAATTTTTGGAGTACATTTGACGTGCTATGATGCTTATTTGCTGTTTATCGCGAGGGTTTTTAAATAACACAAGATAATTAGTGTTGAGGCTTATAGTGCGACTTGCCTTGCCTTGGGCAAAAAGATTCTGGACCAGATAGATGCAGCTTAAATTTCTGTGATGGCAGTATTTAGTAAATACATTTTGAACCTCTGAATTATTTACTGCAGAAGACATCTGATCATCAATAATTAATAAGTTGCTCTTATCGGGGGGAAAAAGACTGTCGTCTGCTAAGGAGGCCGAAATCCCCTCAATAAAAGTAATTGGTCTAATCAGTAATAAATCATCGTTAATTTATGCCTCCTGATTCGATCAGAGGTTGTTCTAATAACATTAACTTCAGCATCCAACACATATGCCTCCACCAGGCGTAAAAGGGAATCATATGTGACAGCATTTTTATTTACACTAGTATTTAGTGTGACACCTTTGCATTTCACTGACGACCGACCTGTATTGGTGATAAATGCATACGATTTTGGACCCGTGGATATAAAGTGTGTAATGTGCTCAGCGGGTGCAAGCTCGCTTGTCAATTGTCCTAGATGTTTACCGAGTTGTGGGCTCCAGTCACCCTCCCGTGCTGTAAAAATTATTGAATCGGTATCATTATATAACACACGGGGGCCAAGTTTATCCATTATTCCATACAGCTCCAAACGAGCATACGCTGTGGTCATAGCTCCTAGAAAGACATTAATATCCTTTCCCTTCGGGCCTTGACCGGTTGCATGTTTCCATTGCACAATAGCGACCTCATCGGTGAGGAAGCGGAATTGACTCACAATGAACTGATCACTGAACATTAGCTGTAGAAAACGATCCTGGTTATTAATTATTTCACATGTACAGTGTTCATCTTTTAGAGAAAATCTCCCCCATAAGGTGTTAAGCAGCAATTTAGACGATGCACGTAATGCAGGATTGTACACAATTTTTGTTTTGTCTAAAACCACACCTGCGACTTTTTGGTAGTCGTCAATGTACGCGTCTTTCTCGGCATCCGTAGTGACGTCGGCTGGGAATCCACTCGCTTCCTGTTTACGTTTGAGAAAAGCTTTTACGTACCCTTGGAATAATTCCTTTGTGCGATGTTCAAAATGCCAGACTTCAGAAATTGAAATAATACGATAACCACGCTCGATCGCTTTATGTAACTCAAACGAAACCCATACGCCGCTGAGGGCTCTCTCGGTCTCGTTGTGGTTGCACTTATCTTTAGAGAGCCCTTCTGCGCATGTGCGACAAAGAGGGAACATCAGTTTCCTGTGTGCTCTGAAAGGGAGGACGGGATGGAACAAACCCCTAGGGGGTGCTATTACGCACTTGATGAGTCCGAAATAGGTTGAGATATCATCAAAATCCCTCGTAATAACTTTTGGATGTCCAAGAGGGTACTCTTTTGTGCTCTGTACATATGGATATAGAGAACAAAAGTCCACATAATGTATCGCTTCGCCGTTTTCAACCTTATGGTGTAATTTTAAGGCGTTTGTTCGTCCCCCATATAGGGCATGGCGTGGGTTCAAACGCTCGGGTTGTGTGTAAGACCTCATGAACGCCACCACGGAAGCATCCGTGTGTTTCATACGGGTCCAGTCGCACTCCCATAAAACGATTACATTCATACCGTGGATAGATTCTAACGTATTTATTTTGTTAGCGAAAGCATGGTACAAATCCCCAAACGTTGCGTTTTTGTAGGGGTGTGTGTCATTTGAAATATGGCAACGATCACACCCATGGAAGAAACAGCCGGCAAATTCATATGCAGTATTAGTCTCGGGGCAGAAGCCATCTAGATAATAACCCCCAACTCTATGCTCGCCATGGTTGAGAGCATGTGTAATGTTGATATTCTGGCTTTGTGTCAGATAAGATAACCACTGCATAGATGCATCGCTGAATGTTCGGTTCTGACCTGTATAACAGCCGTTATAGGTGAGCGCGACTGTGTCTGGTTTTAAGAATGTTGTTTTAAAAACAGCCATGCATGCACCGGGGAGCATGACATATCGGAAGGGGTCGACGTTGGTGCATTTGATGAACGCGTCCCTATATAGAATGCAAGCCTGCCGTAAGACGCGAACATCTTGGTCACAATACTTTGCCTGTTGCTTAGCAAAGTTATACACATAGCGCTTATTACTTTTATACCAGGTTAAAAACTTCTGTTTATCTGATTCGCGCATTGCACCATACCCAAACATCTCCATTGAGGGGATGCATCCAATATAGTTTTCATTTTCTATTGTGTTAAATTTGTAGGGGAAATAGCCTTTTAATTCAGCAAACCCTAAGGCTGTTGGGGTTTCAGCTAAACGCATGGGCAGAAAGCTAGCAGAGTCTGTGAATCTCTGTTTTTTGTATGGGGCGAATATGGCTGTCAGTCTGGACCCCTTAATAATGACAGAGGGAGTTAGTCCTTGAGACACCATGTGTTTTAATATTAAATATCCATCAAAACCACTACCATTATGCGCTATAAACGTGTGCTCTGCAAAGCGAGGGTTGGAATAGAACTTTAAAAAATCACCGATACAGTCTCTACCGCCAGCCGCCGTGAAATTTCTAGGCCTGTCATTTTTAAGAGTCATAGATGATATAAAACTTGCTTCATGCATACCTTCCCCGTTTATTCTTGTCTCGATGTCATAAAATATATAGTTTTCATCGGCTTCCTTAAACGGAGTAGGTTGTATGAAGCAGGCATGGTCAGACTCTTGCGCCCCTAGTGGGACGCCACAATGATTGCATCATGTTGATCTGCATATGTGTGTCGTATTGGGTCTATGAATGTGGATCATTTTACATAGTGGGCAATATCTCATTTTCTCGCAGGGGGAGATGGTATGCTTGTCCCGTCTCTTGTGTGCATCATAGCATGTCTGAGATTTGCATATACGCCTACATACCTTACATTTAACAGCGGTGTTCGCCTGGGTTGGATCTATGTGTAGAGGTCCGTAACAGACATTACAGAGGTGTCTACATGTATGTGTATAAGCCTCCTGATACGTCTGGTAGCAGTAGTCGCAGACATAACTACCCCCCAAGAATGCTGTTTTATTCAGGATTAGATAATAATGCCCGTCATATAGATAAAGCCAAATTGTTTTTGGGTGGGGAACGTCTGTAGTCATAAACGGGTGTCTACGTTTAGAAGCCATTTTGTGGTGAAAGATAATTATCTTGCTGTCAAAATGACGTTCAAAAGTTCCAATGTCAGCAAATGATACTTTATGCATATGGTCAAAACCCAGCTCAGTGTATATTTCTCGAGCTCTCTCCAATAGATTAGCGTTGTTTAAATCAGGGTTAAAATGTCTGGCAATAGCCATGCCGAAACAAAGATTATTTCCAGAACCATTATCAGGATCATAAAGGTAATTAATCTTTCGAGCAATAATATCTTTATATTGTATATCCATCAGCCTAAGCCTACCGCCCCCTTGCTGATTCATTACAACTGAGATGGTGAGAGATAGGTCCCCAGAGATCATTGACTCATCATTGCTTTGAATTGCGTCTGAGACATATTCCAGAAATTCCGGACCAGCATTGTCTCCGACTGTGGAGATAGTATGCACATCTGCCGCTAGGCTATCACCTGATAGCGTTACATCCATAATGCTGCCCGTAGGGACCTCGCTGCTAACTAGATCAATTAACCCTGTTAATCTCTGTCTGACCATGCCAGGCACCAATTCGAGATTATCAGTGTTAATATCACGCAGGTCTATATTTTGATGGTATGTCCTAGCGTTGAATGTATCTATGTGTCTAACGGTATAATCATTGGGAGAGATGGCAGCTGGGGTTTGAATCATAGAGCCTACAGACGGTGTAGTGATACCGTCGTCGTCGTCGCGGTCTGGTGACACGTCTATTTGTTGTGGGGATGTAGCGACTGTCACGGGTGGGGGTAGTGTGTCGGCATTAGATGACGTGTCGTCGCAGTCTGATAACGCATCTATTTGCAGGGGTGTCCCCCGTGGATCGACTGACTCTGATGACGTGCCAGCTGCGTCATTGAGGGGTTCCACGTGTTGATGTTGTTGTTGTTGTGTTGGGTTAGGCAATGCTCCACCGGTCTGCTGTAAAATGCAGCTTCTCCGGGGGGATAAATCGGCTATGTAGCGTTTGATTATCCGGGTCTGGGTGTTAGCCCAGGCGCTAATGTCGTAATTATTATCTAGCCCCGTAGGTAGACCATTTTCTAAAGCATAAGCGACGCCCTGCTCACTCCAGTCTGTTCTAGGGGTTGGTGCTTTATCAGAGTTGAAATATCTAGTCAATTTAGAGGGAGGTGCTGGATTATCTTCATCTGCATGTCGCCTACGCTTAGCCATACTGGCTGTTTAATTGATCTCTGTATACATGGACTTTTTAAAATGATGGTGATGGTGATAGTGTCATTGTTCTACCTTACTGTACTTTACAAAAAATTACACATTCCTCAATTTTTCAAGCATGGAACATTGTATATTCTGATGTATCAAAATTGTCTTCAAATTGGCATCAGCCGATGCCATCCACTGTGTGTGTGTGCGTCTGAGTGCTCTCAATGTACGTTCAAATCTCCTTTGAGAGCGCTGTACTATCCTATAACCATTTTTTAAACGTCTATACACAATTTGTTTATGTAAATCACATGTACCTGAAAGCTGGTGAGTCTTCTCGCGAGGTTGATGATGAGGCGAGGGTGGGGGTATCGCGTTCTCGCAGATTGACAGTGGTCTGTTGATGGAGAAGGGCGTGGGCGTGTCTGAATCTTCTTCTACCTCCCCCTCGTACTCTGCAATCCAGGTTAGCAGTGTTTGGTCGCTGGGCTGCACATCCGGTTCCACCCACGTGGGTTGATTGGTGATGGGGTCGTCAGCTGTGGACTCAGCAGCTGTTGGGTCCGTGGGTGTGTCTGAATCTTCTTCCTGCCCCCCGTACTGTGCAATCCAGGCTAGCAGTGTTTGGTCGTTGGGCTGGATGGTCGCATTCAGCGATGGTTCAGGTGATGCTGGTGGTGAAGGCTGATACAAGTCTGCCTCGGGATTCAGCGTTGAGCTGTCGGGGGCTGTCTCCAGGCTGGAAAAACAAGAGAAAAATAGCGATGGATATAAGTCTATCTCAAAAATACATATAGCCTATATATATATATATATATATATCGCTGCTGTCGTTCCAGGACCTTGTATCTCCAAAACAGAAACTTTTCAGGAAGTAAAAAAAACCTGTTTGCTCTTAAACTACTGAACCAAATGTCGTCAAAGTTGGCACATGTCTTAATTATAGTTAGTTTCCCGCTGAATGTGTCATTACTTTATAAATATCTGACCTGGATAAGCTCAAATGATGTTGTTTATATTATCAGTCCGACTTGGAAGTGCTTTCTCATGGCCAGTCAAGCGGGAGGCAGCCGCATCCTCATGCACGAGCCCCCAAGCTCCAGGCCGCGGGCGCGCGCGTAGGAGCAGCAGGATTGCCCCTCGCCTCTCATGGCCGATTTGGGGCTTTCGCATGGGGTGAGAAATAGTCTGACATAACGTAACGTAAACGTTACTTTATTCTCGTCAGAAAGCACTCCGATTTGCATGTTAAAACAAGTTTGCAGCCTAGGAATAACTGGAAAACATTTGATTGATATATTAACGTCAGAGGAAGCCAGGATGAGTCAAAACGATATGAGAAATACACAGCGCGTCTGCCGTGTGTCTTTTCCGGGTTTAGTGTCCTGCGTGGGGGGGTACACACGGAGGTAGGGGGGGAATTTCGAGGTTTGACTGACAGATTGAGGGCGAATGGCGTTACGAGATTTACTCCCAAGCTCGTTTTAATGCTTTTCCATTGGTTGCATTTGTTAAAAACCACACAGAGACGTGAAGGGTGACCAATGGCATTGATTCATGACAAAAAGTAAGAAAGTGAAAAAAGTGACATTCGAGGTCCTGGCCCGACACCGACGATATATATATATATATTGATGGTTGTTATATCTGAATTATGGCCTTACATCTGGTCGATTAAATCTGCAAAATCATTTGGATCCAGTCCGATGTCATCAACTGTGGCCTCATCAGCTGTTGGGTCCTTATCAGATGGGTGTTGTTTGGGGGCATCAGGGTTGCCTCTATGGAAATCGCGTGGTTTCCCTCTATGACGACGGCTGTCTGTCTTCGTGGGGGGGCCCCCCAGGGGTTGTTGATGAAATAACAATTCTTTTTTTTTTTTTTTTTTTTTTTTTTTTATAACTTTATTTTTTTCAAGATGTGAAACACCATAGTGACATAATAATCAAAGATAATAACAAGAATAATAATAATGACAATAATGACAATAATAGTAATAATAACAACAACAATAGCAACAACAGCAGAAACAACAATAATAGTACAGTAATTATGATCTGACAAATATCAAAAAGAAAAGGACATCAACACTTGGGTGGGGGGAGAACACACACCCATGCATACTGTCACCCCTCCCTCCCTCACCCAACCTCACACATACACTCACTCGCTCAGCCTCCCTCCCTCCCCCCCACCTCCCCCCCCCCCCCCACACACACACGCACGCACACACACCCACACACACACACACACACACACACTCACACACACACACACACACACAAAAACCCCAAACCCCCCCCCAAAAAGAAAAGTGCTCCCCTATTGGTTGTTGACTAATCTGTTTATCCAATAGCCATCTATTGGCAATCTATTAAATTCTGAATGTTATATATCTTTTATCAAACTAAATTGCAGTGTTTTCCTCCTGTATTATTTATGTTAAATTCTGCCGCTCCTACTTTCTACATAACTCGCCCATTTGGCCCAGAGTATGCATCTCAACCTGGCGTCTCCCCTGATTGTATATGTTAACTGCTCCATTTCTTTTACCTGTTCCATTAGGTCTCTCCATTTCTCTGTGCTAGGGCTTAGCTTCTGAAGCCAATTTTTGATTATAAGTTTAAGAGCATTTATCCTTAATATTCTAATAAGGTACTTATCTTCAATTCTAATTATCTCCTTTGGCATCTTCCCTAACAGAATAAACTCAATGTGAATTTTGAGGTCCATTTGTAAAACAAAATCAATTTCAGTACAGATATTTTTCCAAAACATTTTCAAGACGGGGCATGACCAGAAGATATGACTATAATTAGCATGAGTTTCTCCACATTCCCTCCAGCATCTTGATGTTACTGAATGATCAAATTTAGCCTGTTGAATAGGTGTTAAAAAATATCTCATTTGAAGCTTCCATGAGTATTCTCGCCAGAACTGTGATGCTGTTGTCTTATGTGAAGATAAGCTTAAGTTTTCCCAATCAAATTTAGACATCGTTAAATCAAGTTCTTCTTGCCATCTTATTTTCTCTCTCAATTCTTCTGGTTTATTGTCCCTCTCCAATATATTATATAGTGCTGAAATTTGATGTTTGATACTCACACATTTATAATTTTTAACCAAAAACTGTGTCAGAGGGTGGAAATCTGCTGTAGTTTTCTTCTGTATTTCGCTTTTCTCTATATAACTTTTCACTTGCAAATATTGAAAAAAATGAGAATGTGGCAAATCATATTCTTTTTGTAGTTTTTCAAATTTCACAATTCCTTTATTGTCTATAAATTGTCCGAGTATACTCAGCCCTTTTTGATTCCAGGTGTTAAAAATGCTTCCCTCTTTGTTCGGGATGAAATCAGGGTCTCTCCTTATCTCTCTCAAGACCAACAATTCGTTATTAATCTTTAAGTCCCTCGTGACTTTGTTCCAAACTGTGAGTGTATTTTGGTACCATTTATTGTCAATTTTTTGTTTTGACTTTTTTCCAAGGAGTGGGAGTAGTTTTCCCATACCTTTGCTTGTGGACAATTCTATTAATCTCCATTTTGCCTGTATGTCATCATTTAACCATATTTGTAATATCTGTATTTGGGCTGCGTAATAATAATTTTGCAAATTGGGGAGAGCCAGCCCCCCATCCTTTTTGGCCAATTTAAGGGTTTTCATTTTGACCCTTGGCTTTTTGTTGTCCCATACAAATTTAGTTAACATTCGATCCCAATACTTAAACATAGTTGGACTAACATATATGGGAAGTGCCTTAAATAGAAATAAAAATCTGGGAAGTATATTCATTCGGATGGTATCAATCCTTCCAAATAGTGACAAAGGTACTAAACTCCATCTATTCAAATCTTGTTTAATTTTGGTTTCTAATTTATCATAATTAATTGTATACAGTTGATCTATATTCTTGTGTATTTCTATTCCTAGATATTTTATTTTTTCCCTGTCCCATTTCCATGGATAATCCTTTTTTATCTCTATTGGGACTGAGTCCCCTAGGCTGAGCGATTCACATTTTTGTGTATTCAGTTTATACCCTGATATGGAGCTATATTCTTTGATATTGTTCATTAAGGCTGGAAGAGTCGTTTCTAAGTTTGTTAAGTAGAGGATGATGTCATCTGCATATAATGCTAATTTATGCTGAATACCTGCAATTTCAATCCCTTCTATTTCTTCCTTTTTCCTAATACTCACTGCCAACGGTTCAATACATAATGCAAAAATTAATGGCGAGAGAGGATCTCCCTGCCTTGTACCTCTTCTAAGGTTAAAGGGACTTGATAATGTTCCATTCACTCTAACCTGAGCTTTAGAGATTCCATACATAGCCTGCAGCCAAGAGACAAAGGAATTGGTAAAGCCAAAACTTCTACAAGTCTCAAAAATGAAGGGCCAGGCCACCCTATCGAAAGCTTTTTCAGCGTCAAGGGTAAGTATAAGAGCCTGTTTATTGTTCTTCTGTGCATACTCTATTATATTCAATGTGCGTCGTACATTATCCGATAGTTGTCTATTTGAGATGAAGCCAGTCTGATCTAAGTCTATAATACCAGGCATAACTTTAGCTAATCTGTTAGCTAGTATACTACTTAACACCTTTTGATCTACATTTAGTAAAGTTATAGGCCTGTAGCCTTCACATTGTGATGGGTCCTTACCCTCCTTATATATAACCGTTATTATTGAATTACACCATGTATCTGCCCAAGTGCCGTGTGTTAATGCCCAATTAAAAGTTTTTTGTAGAATAGGAGTAAGTTGTACTTTAAACTCTTTGTAAAATTCTCCAGTGAAACCATCACTACCTGGGCTCTTATCTGACTTTATACCCTGAATCACTTTTGATATCTCTTCAATGGTGATTGGTGTCGTTAAACCTTGGCTCTGTGCATCGGTTACTTGTGGCAAATTCAAACTTTGCAAAAAATCTTTCATTTGCGTTTGAGTATCTTCTTTGTCTGGGCTATATAACTGTCTATAATATTCAGCGAATTCTTCTGCAATCTCCTGTTTGCCCGTTAGTGTCTTATTCATAACATTATTCTTAATGCACGTAATATTTGATTTAGTCTGTTGTTTTCGCAGTTTGTAAGAGAGTATCTTTAATGATTTTGCCCCTCCGTCATAATATTTTTGTTTAGTGAAAGCCATAGCTCGTTGTACTCTCTCAGTTAACAATCCATCTAATTCCTTCCTTATTTTCTTTAATTCTGCCATTGCTGAGGATCCACTCTTAGCTTTATGAACTTGTTCTAAATTCTTTATCTTTAGTTCCAGGTTTTCTATACTTTCGTATCCCTTTCCCTTTTTTTCCGGGACGAAAAACATATAATTTCTCCTCGAGTCACAGCTTTCAGCGCTTCCCAGGTGATAACTGAATTGGTCTCTCCTGTATCATTTATTTCCAAATAATCTTCAATTACAGTTTTTATCTTTGTTTTAAAGTCTTCCAATTGCAATAAAGAGTTATTAAGTCTCCACAATGTCCTACATTTTTCTCTTCCTATTTCTATTACCAATGATATTAATGCATGATCTGAAAGGGTAATCTGATGTATATTGCAATCTTGTACTCTAGCCATTTCATTTTTGAAGATAAAAAAATAATCTAATCTTGAGTATATGTCAAACGATTTTGAATAGAACGTGTAGTCCTTCTCTGAAGGATTTAAAGTTCTCCAGACATCCACTATTCCAATCTCTTTTGTTGCTCTTCTCAGTATTCTGGCTGCAAGTTCAGAGCTATGTTGTCTTTTACCTTGGGAGTCCAGATTTGCGTCCATGATAAGGTTAAAGTCTCCTGCAGCTATTGTTATTCCTTGACTTTGGGAGGCTATCATATCCATCACTTTTTTTACTAAATCTGGCCCTTCCTCTGGGGGGTTATACACATTTATCAATGAGACCATTATATTGTCAATTTTCCCCATCACCATTACATATCTTCCCTCTTTATCAGAGGAGACTTTTTCTGGTTGAAATGCATACTGGGGCCATATCAAAATAGCCACGCCTCTCCTCGACGATTGATGTGATGAGTGAAAAACTTGGGCTGATGCCAATTTCCCTAACTTTTCATGTTCAGATTTGTTTAAGTGAGTCTCCTGTAAAAAGGCTATGGCCCCCCCTTCTTTTTTAAGTTGACATAGTATCTTTTTCCGTTTGATAGGGTTTTTAAGACCGTTTACATTATATGAGATAATTTTAAGGGGCTTCATTAGTAAATATCAGTAAGAGTTCCTGTTTCATACCAAACACCACTTTAAGGTCCCTTTGTTCCTTTTTAACTAAATTCCATTCAGATTTATTACAGTTTGAGTCAACAACCAAGTGCAATAATAATAGATAGTACAATAACTCCATCAATGACCTCCATAGAAGGCAAACTCTACTAGTTTGCCAGGAATATGATCCCCTGTGTGTATTTAGGAATCTTGGGCGTCCCAAAAACGTTGCCCAAATTAGAGTGGAAAACAGCATGCTATGGTCTAATCCCATGAATAGCCTATTATAACCCCCCCCCCCCCCCCCCATTCAAAATTTAACTTCATAAAATGAAATGTTAATTACACTAGTTTCTTATTGCTCTCGGTCTAACCAGTGTCTTTTAGCATGATTATAATTAATCCTGTATTTCATGTTGCAAGTTAAATTAATAATAATAGTGAAAATAAAAATAATAACAATAACAATAAACAGCCACTATCAATGGCCGTAATATTAATCACACACACACACACACACACCCCCACACACACACACACACAAAATAAAGAAAATAACATAATAAAATAAAATGATGAATTTCACTATTTGCCAAAGTAAGTTTTCAGTTATTCTAGCAGAGGATGAAAAAGAAGAAAAAAAAAAAAAAAAACGCACAAAAAGGTTGTGCAATAGACACTTACATAATAGTTTTTTGCCTTGTTTTGTTTTTTAAAGGCTTATCCATTATACAAACAAAACAAACAGGAAACAAAACAAAAACAGAAGCCACAGCCCATAGCTCCCCAAAAACGTAAACAAGATGGCCCCCGCAAAAAAGGCCCACTGGATTTTTTTTATTTTTATTTTTATTTTTATTTTTTTCCCCTTTTTTCTCCTCCCCCTCACCATTCCTATACGCCACCGCATCCACCATCTATTGTGGTCTTAGGCAAATCTCATATAGCATCTAGCAAGGCATGGTAGCAATGATAAGAAATATTAATGGTAATAATAATAATTATAATAATAATTATGCTAATAATAATAATAATAATAATAAAAGAAAAAAGCCTGCAGTTTATGTTCGGCCGATGTAGAAACCCTCTGCTTATTTCTTCCAATCATTCCATTTCACTGTTCAGAAACATATCAGATAACAGAAACAAACAAATAAAAACAAAAAATAAAGACATATGCATTTATTTATTTTTTCTTCTTCCTTCCCCTTCTCTTCCCCTTTCCTTTCAGCCCTTTCTATTATATATCATGCTAGAACTAAACAAAAACATGCCAAAACAAATACCAAACCAAATAAACATAGGCTCTTATTTCCAAGGCCTTTTTCCCCCTTTTTTCCCACTTTTTTTTTTTTTTTTTTTTTTTTCCCCTCTTTTTTAAAGCCTTAGCAAAAATTATTTCTTAGTCGCCTTTGTTGCTCTCTTAGGAAAAGAAAACATTCGTCTAGTGAGATAAATATATATAATAAGGATAATAATAATAATAATAATAATAATAATAATAATAATAATAATAATAATAGTAATAATGATAATAGTAATACAACTTGATAGCTGAACTGAGTCTATATCATCATTCTATTGTAGCCTACTTAGACAGGATAACATAGACCAGTACTCTCTACAGCTCTTCACTCTGTAAAAAAAAAAAAAAAAAAAAAAAAAAAAAAAGACATAGGCTATTAGAAATAATAATGCTAATAATAATAAATATAATAATAATCATATGCTAATAATAATAATACTAATAATAATAAAAGAAAAAGGCCTACAATTTATGTTGGACCGATGTAGAAACCCTCTGCTTATTTCTTCCAATCATTCCATTTCACTGTTCAGTCCCAGTCCGCTTATCAGTATGAGAGTCTCAATGTTTTTGCGATTCATTTTTAAGTTTCATACCTTAACTCCTTCAGGAGATCTGCCACTGTCTGTTCTTCTCCGTTGTGTGTTTGCTCTGACCTGAAAGGAGTTGACCTTGGGGCTCTTGTTCGGAAACTCGCTGCAGGTAAGTCTCCGACAAGTCCTTGCTCCGTCAGGTGTTTTACTGCCTCCCCAGGTGACTCGTAAATCATAGGTTCCCCTTCACCAAACACCTTCAGTTTGGCTGGAAAGATAATGTGTGATTTTACATTCTTGTCTCTCAGTTGTCTTCTTATAGGTGCATACAGACTTCGTTCTTGTTGCACTTTTGCCGAGTAGTCTCTGTCAAAATAAATCCGACTGTCTCCTAGTGTAATCTCTTTCTTGGCCCAGGCAGCCTGTAGCACTTTTTGACGAGTGTCCCATTGTAGAAAGCGAACAACTATGGATCGCGGGGTTGCTTCCCTCCTTGTAGGCTTCTTTGCAATGGAACGATGTGCTGCTATTATTATTGACTGTTCAGGTGGAATCTCCAGCTTCTCGGTTAGGAGTTTGTTGATAAACGCCACCATGTTTTCCCCCTCAGATCCCTCTTTCACCTGGTAAATCCTCACTTTGTTTTGTCGGGATTTATTCTCCAGATAGTCCAGTTGATCCCTCGTTGTTTTTCCTTCCCACAGCAGGTGTTTCAGTGCTTTATTTGTCGTCACCTCTCTTTCTTCCAACTCATTTATTCTCTGTTCAGCCTCACTGAGTTTATTGGAAGTGTCTTGTAATTCGGAGCGGATTTCTTTCACGTCCTTTCGCAATTCTTTCATTTCAGTTGAGAAAGTTGTGAAGTCCGCTCTTAATCCGTTTATTTGCTTTGAGATGTCTTCTTTCATTTCACCCAGCATCTCCTTGAGGGTTTGTTCGAGGCTTTTCTCGGTTGGCATGGCGTCCTTTGAAATGTTTGTTCCGTGCGTCTTTCCTCCTCTTTTTCTTGGCATTAACTCTTGCGTAATCGCTCCAGAGCGCAAGTTCATTCCTCTTTAAAAAAACATTTACATTTCACAGCATCTCTCTCTTTGTTGCTTGTAGTTTTATGGCATTTTTGGGGGGTTTACGAGGAGAAATCTCAGCTACTCAATCGCATGCTGTCGACCGGAAGCTCCTCTACCTCCTGTTATGAAATAACAATTCACCTGTGTGAGAACCCGTTCTGAGGGGAGAAAACAACATTTCAAAAAACTGGTAGAAGTATGTTTACCATACCCAATTTTTTTTCTAAACAAACTCTTTATGTAAACAAACAATGTTTCATTCTCACCCTGTATTTGTAATATCTCCTAGCACAGATCCTCGATTTAGATTGTTTCTGTTCTGACGATCACCGGCCGTGGTAATAGACAATGTCACGTGGGGGATGGGGTCCGTTAGACTGGTGTCCTCCAGTCTGGTTTCCGGATTATATATGTAAAAAGCTGTTTTATTGATGTTTTTTGTTAATATAACATTGCATAAAACAAGACAAAGGATCTTAATTATAAATATATATATATATTAAATGGATAGTCTAATTAAACAATATTAAAAAACAAAAAATCTATTCTTACCGTTGAAATCCATGGCCAATTTGTATTTGGTTGAGATCAAAAATGCTGCGTGTTATTCTCCGCCGGCTGTTGACGCGATGGTCGCAAGAAAATAACAACAAGAGTGTGTGTTCGTCGTCAGCTGACATGCTGGGTTTATAAAGGCGAGGGGGGCTTCCTGTGTTGCATCATTGTGGAGTGGATGGGGCTCAGTCGTGACTCCTATGCGTGATGCGGTATACCGTGATCCATTTAGCAAATAGTTGTTAAATGGCCTAATTACATTTGTCTATGGTTAAAACTTTTGCCCGTGTTCAAAAACATCATGTTGCAACGCTCTGCTGATAGGGGGTGATAATTAAATTGCGAAAAAAAAAAACGCTACTGTTGGGAGCTGCTGCTATGAGGGGAAAATGCAGAAGTCCCCTTTTTGAGAGTAGCGAATTAAAACCTTTTTACTCAAAATGGCTTTAAACACAGGTTAAAATACAGAGGTGTACTTTTGAGGAACTACTGAAATAAAACATTTTTCACATAATGGTTTAAAAACAGGCTAAAATGCAGAAGTGCCCTTTTTGAGGAACTACTGAAAAATTGACTTTTCACAAAAAAGAAGCCACGCCCCTTTGATGACGTAGGTGCCCTAAACACGCCCACCTAAAAAATGCGCTTTTCGCTCAATCCTAAAGGGTACCGACCCTATATAACTACTGAGGGGGAATCACATGGATACGTCAAACGCGTCAAACCGCGTCACACACCCGTCCCCAGCAACCAAGGTGAAACATGTGTCACATAAACATTTCAAAGTTTACAGCACTAACGTAGCTATTGTGTGATCTTCTGTGCTAACGTTAGTTATGAGAGGTAACGTGACAGCAGGTAACGTTACAGCACTCGTTATTCCTGTGTGTGTGTGTGTGTGTGTGTGTGTGTGTGTGTGTGTGTGTGTGTGTGTGTGTGTGAGAGAGAGAGAGAGAGAGTGTGTGAGTGTGACCACATAAGGGTTCGTTCCATTTGTTTATGCTTTTATCAAGCTAAGCTAAAAATCCACATGGCAACTGTAAAATACATTCTCTTATTTTTTATTTTTTATTTTTTCATTTGGGAAATACTGTATATGTCTGATGTGTCACTGAGGCAAAAAATAAAAGGCTCAAAAGAGAGTTCTGCTTGAAACGGTGTCCTTCACTAAAAACCTATTTTTTTCATATTTCTGTCCAAAGGAGGGCATTTTTAGTGAAAACAAGCTAACTTCCACTGCTTGTAACTAAACAAGGAAACATGGGAGAGTTTCAGTTTTTTACAAGGGGTAAGAAGAGAGTCTCTGCTTTATTGTGAGATATGTTGTGTAATTTTATTCCTAGCACAGAATATTCTGTCGGTCCTGGAAGATCAGGAAATATGCTCAAAATCCTGGCACTGGGAGCACACAGACCGAAATGACCCTGGCAGAGATTGAGTTAATGGCATTGACTTGTACTTTTACTTTCAATACTTAAGTACATTTCATATCAGAAAATTACTTTTGATACCGAAGTACAGAAAATATCAGCTACTTTAAGACTTTTACTCAAGAACTACTAAATGTTTGAGTGATGTGCCATGAGTTAAAGGATTGAACATGTTGAATCTGACCGAACGTTTCCATACAAGGACAGCCAGCCGTGGCACACCAAACTGTTGTAGAATGTTTGATTGGGCCATGGGCTTAAAAACATGGGCTTTTTATAATAAAAAACTTTTTTTTTTTTTTTGGTAAGAAAAATCACATTTATAATTATTTATATTGAGATCGAAATGTTGCAAAATACAGAGCCACTGATGGAGCCTCAGTGTGCGGACCTTCTGTCTTTGTTCCAGTTACCTTTTGTCCAGCACCTGTAAGTTTTTTTCTTGGTTGTGCGAATATTTGATTTTTCACTTCCTGAAAACACAGCATCACCCTGTGGATGGCTGTGGTTTTGCAGGACGTAGCAGTGCATGCTGCGGCTCTCGGCTATATTATGTCTGGTATTGCATGTGGGTCCAGGAAATATTGACAAATTGATAGTGGCCATTTTGAAAAATGTCTGCCACTGCCACCAGGGGGCAAATTTGCGATGCCCCAATATCCAGTTTTGTTCAGAATATATATCTGAACACGTGCAAAATGTGGTGCTTTTATCACAAAATGAACGATTGCGCTCAAATATTGAGCTATGCTGCCCCACTAGAGGCTGTTTTCTCAAAAACATTGTTTGGAAACAGTCAAGACATAAAGGGATGCAGGTCACTCAAAGATCATTTTGATATCAGCAGAAAGCAACATTATCTTCTTTCCAACACTATAAAACTCCAAATGTGACTGTGATTTTGTCAGAGCAGGTGACATCTGGCCAGTAACATGTTACTGTAATGGTATTACTTTCACCAGTAACTAATGTTACGGATTACAATTTGCAAAACATCATTATATTAGTTACTAATCCAAGTAACTTAAAGTTACTGCAATACTTTCTCCAGTGCTGCACAGAGCTAAAACCAAAGTAGAAAAAAATCACTGATGAGTGGAAATAGCAGCACTCAAAAAATTAAAACACAAGACTTTGCTCAAATTTAAAAACGTTTATTTATTCAAGGCTAACGTGTTTGGCCATGTGCCTTCATCAGAGCATCATACAGAATGATGGTATCAGCCTCTTTTTATAATGCAGGTCAAAGAATCATCCCCACATGTGTAGGAGGAGGTACTTGTTTCAAATCAATACAACATAGATATATAGCACTTAATAGAAAAAAGTACATTTTCATAACAGTGACTTCATGAAAAGTTGATAAAGACAGTATATATATTTTTTTATAATAGTGAGATTAGGCTATATTCTCGGAAAATCATGTTTCACAAGAGTTCTGAAATCCAGGGATACTTGAGTCAACATCAAGGCATACACACAGCAAGGAACTGTAGACAATAATATAATAAATCAAGATCAATGTGCTCAGACCCAGGAAGTGACAAGGAGCTGTAGAGTAGAGGCAACATATCAACAGCAGCACGCTGTATGGGTCCCAATAATAGACAACACATATGTTGGACAAACAAAAAGATGTGTGAAACTACGCATCTCTGAACACAAAAGTGCAATCCGCACAGGAAATGTAGAATATGCTATAGCAAAGCTTTATCTTGAAGCAAATCATGTCTCTCCATCCACCCTCAGGTTTGTTGGGATAAGATAAGATAAGATAAGATATTACTTTATTGTCAGACAAAGTCCGAAAATTGTCTTGCATCCACAGACACTTGTTTCTCATTGATACATACAACAGTGCAAAGCGACAACCAACACATCCTCAAAGTGCATAGTAGACAAAACAAAACAATAACAAAAGACACGAATAAGGAAAGTGGCTGCAGCGCTTCCTAGTCCCTATCTAGAGCCTGTAGCCTGATTCAACAGCTTGACAGCCTGGGGCACAAATTAGTTCCTCAGTCTGTTTAAGCGAGCCCGTGGGACTCTGAATCTTCTATTTGAAGGCAACAGCTCAAATTCATTAAAAAGAATGTGCGTTGGGTCAGATATTATCCTACGTGCTAGAGATAATATTCTACGTCTGTGGGCTTCCTGAAAGCTTGTTTCCAGTGTTTGTCCTACAATTTTTGAGCAAATACGGACTAACCTGCCCAGTCTAGTTTTAAGCTGCACGGACAGACAGCTATACCAAGCACTACTCCCATACAGCATTACACTCTGCACAATTGATTGAAAGAAAAGCAGCAAAATCTTTTTGTTCGCTCCGAAGGACCTGAGCCTTCTTAAAAAATAAATGCGTTGTTGCACCTTCTTACAGATGTACTCGATATGTGCACTCCAGGACAGAGCAGTGTCAATTTGGATGCCGAGATATTTGTACGCAGAGACCTGTTCGATTTGCAAGTTTTGGATGGTGACTGGAGGAGGATACTCGCTCTCCTTTGCACCGAAAATAATTTATTTTGTTTTTCCTGCATTGATCATGAGTGCATTTTCCTCACACCACTGTACTACACTATCCGTACGCTCCTGATGGATACTAGGGTCATCTTTGGTGTCCAGCAAAGACAACAGTGTGGTGTCGTCTGAAAACTTGAGTATGAATGTGTTTGGTCCAACAGCTCTACGGTCGTCTGTGTAAATTGTAAAAAGAAATGGTGAGCTCATGCTTCCCTGCGGTGATCCTATGTTAGTAAAGATGGAAGTAGATGTAGTCTGATTGACTCTAACTAGCTGTACTCTATCTGTGAGGAATGAATAATACCAGTGAATCAGATATGGATTGACCTGTAGTTGTACCATTTTGGCCAGCAGGAGGCATGGCTGGATTGTCTTAAAAGGCGATGTAAAATCTAGAAATAAAGCCCTAGCTGTATTTTTAGGCTTGTCTAGATGCTGCAGGATAAGATGCGTCAGAGCTACCACTGCATCTTCTGTGCTACGGTTTTGTTTGTACGCAAACTAGAATAGAACAAGATAGAACAAGTCACAGCTCCACCTAGAGGGGGAAACCTCCCCAAACTCCTGTCTCGAAGAGAGATGTTTTGGACTCATCAGTTGACTCTGTTATGATAGAAGACACTTTAAACTGTGTTCTGATAGAAGACACTTTAAACTGTGTTCTGATAGAAGACACTTTAAACTCTGTTCTGATAGAAGACACTTTAAACTGTGTTCTGATAGAAGACACTTTAAACTGTGTTCTGATAGAAGACACTTTAAACTGTGTTCTGATAGAAGACACTTTAAACTGTGTTCTGATAGAAAACACTTTAAACTGTGTTCTGATAGAAGACACTTTAAACTGTGTTCTGATAGAAGACACTTTAAACTGTGTTCTGATATAAGACACTTTAAACTGTGTTCTGATAGAAGACACTTTAAACTGTGTTCTGATAGAAGACACTTTAAACTGTGTTCTGATAGAAGACACTTTAAACTGTGTTCTGATAGAAGACACTTTAAACTGAAGCTGTGATCTGAGATGATGATTGTTGAGTAAAAAGGACAACTTCTGGTTTGAGTAAGTAGGTAATTTTACCTGGAATAATGTGAAAAACTCAAATGTACCAGTGTTGTAGCCTGCAGAAAGTGAGGGAACCATTAGGGTTTTATACATATTATGTGTGTGTGCTTTGTTTGGATTATTATTGATATTGGTTTAATTTCTTATAGAGACCCAGATCACAGTTGAGTCCACACAGAAAATCTGCGGTGGGATTTGTTTTATGGACACTTCAAATAATAATTTAGAGTGAAGAATCCTTCAAAATGTTTGTTTTGAGAGCACATAGGCTACCTGCTCATGTGAACTGTTTCTTCCCTCCATGTAGGCTATAGAGAGTGCAGCAGGTGCAGTCTGTCTGTCTGTCTGTCTGTCTGTCTGACTGTCTGACTGTCTGTCTGTCTGTGTGTCTGTCTGTCTGTCTGTCTGTCTGTCTGTCTGTCTGTCTGCCTGTCTGTCTGCCTGTCTGTCTGTCTGTCTGTCTGTCTGTCTGTCTGTCTGTCTGTCTGCCTGTCTGTCTGTCTGTCTGCCTGTCTGTCTGTCTGTCTGTCTGTCTGTCTGTCTGAGAGAGAGTTCAGGTCTTAATAAAGGGTTAGTCTGTGTGTTTCACTGCTCTAACTAAATTATTTAATCATGTTGCTTTGTCAGGTTCTGTGCTGCCCCGCCCACACCCGCCATGTTTTCATCATTAGCCAACCCAGACCTCCTGCAGGGCGGGTTCTGGGTGATGTCATCACTAGTGGGCACGGTGCCAGTGGGTCAATGTGCTGGTTGCCATGGGAGACGGAGAGAGTTGGCAGCACATCATACACATCACACACACACATACAGTCAGTCACACACACACACACACACACACACACACAGTCACACAGGCACGCACACAGTCACACAGTCACACACACACACACACACACACACACAGTCACGCACGCACACAGTCACATGCACACACAGTCGCACAAACACACACACACACACACACAGTCACACACACACACACACAGTCACACGCACGGACAGACACACACACACACACACACGCACACATACAGTCACACGCGCGCACACACAGTCACACTCACACACACAGTCACACGCACGCACACACAGTCACACACACAGTCACAGTCACACACACACACACACACACACACGCACACACACATAGTCACACGCACGCACGCACACACACACAGTCACACACACACACACACAGGCGCACGCACGCACACACACACACTGTCAGTCACACGCACGCACAGTCACACACACACACACAGTCACACGCACACACACAGTCACAGGCATGCACACACAGTCACTCACACACACACACACGCACAGTCACACACAGTCACAGTCACACTCACGCACACACACAGTCACACACACACAGTCACACACAGTCACACGCACACACACACAGTCACACACACAGTCACACGCACACAGTCACACACTGTCACAGTCACACGCACGCACACTATCACACGCACGCACACTGTCACACGAACGCACTGTAGTGATGCGCGGGTCACCCAGAACCCGCCGGGTCCCGCGGGTATTATATATATATATATATATTATTATTATTATTCAAATTATGAAAATATGGCGGGTGCGGGCGGGGCAGGCTCAGAACGTGACAAAGCAACATTATTAAATAATTTAGAGCAGTGAAACATGCAGAGTAAGCCTTTATTAAGACGTGAACTCTCTCTCACACACGTAATACCACCGCAGATTTTCTGTTGTGGACTCGACTGTGATCTATTTGTCAACTTTACTGCAACGTGATCAGGGGCCTGTACTACGAATGTTGTATAAGAAGATCCAGGATCTGTCCCTTGATCTGGTTTGTCTAAACCAGATCAGCTCGATTGTAGTTAACTTGTACTACGAACGTCGATTGCCACTCGTTAACTCGAACCAGGTTTTTCTAATCAAGCTCTCAGCTCGTGCACATAAAAATGCCCGTGCACTGGAGCTCGTGCCCACAAAAGAGGCGTGGTTTTTAACAACTGCCAATCAGAGTGCAATATGGACTGCTCCAACTCCTACAGCGCAAGACACGCCTATTTCCTCATTGAATGAAACCGCAAATGCAAATCTGCGTTGGATATTATTACTGTTCCCGAATGACTGTCTAAAGTGACCACTTTTATCCACACCAGTAATTTCTTTGAAGAGCGGTTTCGTAGGCTATCTACAGTCTTTTGTGGAAGCAATGTGTAATCTATCTCAGTCCAAAATCCATATGTAGCTATAGACCATTTAGGCTCAATGAATAATAATGATCCGTGTCTGTACTTTGTTCAGTATATTGTATTTCAATTTGTAACCGTCAAATAAAATAAAATAAAATAAAATAAAATAAAATAAAATAAAATAAAATAAAATAAAATCAATGTGTTTAGTCGCACTGATTGAATAATTCCTATAGGCTAATCAATAAAAAAAAGAATGATAATAAAATAAAATAAATGCTTCTGAACTGAATCGACACGGTACGTGCGGGCATAGATTTCATTTATAAAAAATAGCCTATTTTGTGGTCACATATTGTCAGCAGAGTCGCATATCTCCATATTTCATATAATGATGCTGGAAATATGAAGTTCAATCGAATCATACAGGCCAAAAGCAACAGAGTTGCAGCTGCAAAATGCAGGAGTAGCCTAGATATGAATCATCTTAATATGGGATCGCCTGTATGCAGGTGATCCCATATTAAATTGCTTAGATGTAGTAGGCTATTCCAGCATGTAGGCTATGACCATTTCAATTCCAACCCAACGTCAGTCTCAGCTCCGTTGCGCACACGGCACCGTGCGCTTTGGAGACGTTTATGTAACCTTTTTATGCCGGTTTAGTGATATTTCTCCACTCACTATTCAGCTGCAATCGATCAGCGGGATCAAACAACATATCTAGGCTACTTAAAAGCACAAAAATGAATATATAAAAACATATTCCAAAGTGGTAAGTAGGGCTTAATTAAAATAGCCAACAAGTGCAAGGCTTTAGTCCTTGATTAACATTAACATTGATTAAAATTACTCATTCAACATTACAATTCGTGCTCCTTCCTAGATGGGAAACTCATCCAGAAAGGGGTTGGCCATTTTTCCAAACTGCTGATTTGATTGGTTCGTGGGCGGTGTATTTAAGGTCTAATCTTATCCTTGCAACTTAACCTGCTGCGGACCAGGTTAAGTGTGAAGCATAAGTTGCTATGGAAATATATTTCGGTAAGAAGTTAACTTGCTTTGTAGTACGCCCAAACCAGGTTTAAACCTGAAGTTACCTCGCTAAACCACTAATCTTGCTTTGTAGTACAGGCCCCAGATGGCGAGTCTGAAGCCGTATCTGCAAGCCGTCTGTACCTGCTGCACTATGTTGTATGAATGTTGAATGTTGTATCTGTATCAAAAGAGGAAAGGAGAAACTCACTCCTCTACAGTCAGCCATGACATGATGTGTGTGTGTGTGTGTGTGTGTGTGTGTGTGTGTGTGTGTGTGTGTGTGTGTGTGTGTGTGTGTGTGTGTGTGATCCTGTACAGAGTGAAGCATCATCTCAGCAGCTGTGTTTGGTCACAGTGTTTCTCTCTCACTCCTCTATCTGACACAGATACATTGAGCCATCAGGGTTAAACACAAACCCAGGGTAAAGTGGTTCAGTGAAGGTGGAGGTGAAGGTGTGGAGGTGCATCAGTGTGTCAGAGGA